>NC_053028.1:653054264-653233238 GCF_003073215.2 Triticum urartu | reverse complement strand
CGTTCTATGCATTCCAATCCAAAAATAACTTCAGAAAACTGATTTTCATTTCTGAACATTATTCCGTTATCGTGGATATTTCCACTCTGTTTCATGTGTGATTAACATTTTTAGTTTGCTATTTCATTACTAACTCCACAGACAGATAGACTGGTAGATAGTCACTCAGAGTGTTTGATCCTCCTAATCACATCATATCCGTCTCTACCTGTGGCTTTAGACAAAAACGTCCATGCTCAATACAGCTGGTTCCCCCAAGTTCAGCAGTGACCGTATGATACACAAGTACGCAAAAGATATATGGGATATCATCCCCGTCATCATGCTTTGAATAATTTAAGTAGTTTACAGAAACCTTGAGTCTGTGAGGCGCAATCAGTCACAGATTTGCCTCGACTCCTCATTGGGAAGGTGTTGCTGCCCCAGCTTTGTGTAGGAACATGCAAGTTCTGACATGGGCCTAAGATCTGAGAGCATGTAGTTTCATCACTCACTCGCTGATGGTTATATTAAATCAAACCAATTTGTGTCAAGCATCTCTATGAACAGGGAACATTTTTTTGGTAGAAATTCCAGATTAACTTGATAAGAGAGCAACATCAGGATTTTATGTTTGGAACTATTGAAATTATTTTGCCTTCTCTACTGATGGCGCAAAGAACATGAAGAATACGAGATATAATAGATAGAGCAATGAATCTTATCACCAAAAGATTACAGAGGACAGTTATCCCACATTTTGGCATGGTGATGTTACCGGACGGTGTTCTTCCATGCTAACTATAATGCACCCACATTTTGTGGCGACAGAGCTAGGACATACTATAAATCTATGATAGATGCAGAAACGTGTTCTTCTATAAGCATGTGCTTGTAACATGGGCATACTAATAATTCCATCATGCTCCCTTCTCTCTCGCTCTTCTTTTGAAATCCCATTATATGAATAATAACATGAAAAGAATGGGCGTTTTCCAGAGCTTGGCCTAATTTAATATGTTCTTATGGTACTACAAAAATGGTAATATGTTACTACAATGTATTTTCCAGAAATCTCATTGTTCATTTACTGAATAATACTAATTGCTATCATTTTATTTTTCAGGATACCTCTAATTATTTTTAATGTGATATGTTTAATTGCAGGGTGATACGTATGAAGGAAAAGAGCCAGAGCGGCGCTTGGATAAAAGTCAGTGCTGGAATTTGTTTGGCATATGCGGAAATCTTAGTAAAGGTAAGTTCAGTCTTTCACTCGCTCACCATGTTTTTTTGGTCTGCATTATTTTTTTCTAATCTACTTTTCAGGAGTGGCTATAGTCAAATGCTTTCATGTACATGATTGGTATGAACTTCTCATCATAGCTTGGACATATCTCTTTTCACACGCGATCTTATTTACTTGAAAAATAAGTTATATACTCTGGGTAATAATTTGACGGTAGGCCATTTCAATAATTCTATTTGTTTCAGGCATTGGTAGATTGTGTTACAACTGAAGAGTTTCTTGTGCTAATACTTGCAGATCTCGACACACCCTGAACAATGAGCACATGTTACCAGCCACATTCCACACATGATGTGTTCTTTTCAAAACAAAGATACCCTGATACATGACAAAGTTGTAGCGTTAATCTCAAAATTATGCTTCTGTAGTATGTAGTGTAGTATACACTATAAACCTAAGAGTGGGTAGCTTCAGCTTGCTTCTGTATTATGCTTCTCATTGATAACCTAGCCCATGCTTGATTATAATACACATTATTCCTGTTGAAAGCTATATTAAATCCTAACTTTTGACTCCTCTGATAATGAAGTGAAGGTGCATAACCGCATCTTCCATTGACTCAAAAAAACGTTTAAGTATTATGATTTTTTTAATGTTCTGAATGTATTTTTCTCAGGATAAGGACGCACACGGCGGTGAGGTTAGTAGGGGCGTAACAAACGAGAAGGGCGGGCGTGGCAATGGCCATTCATGTGTCAGACGAAAATTGTACACCCACATGTGTGACGAGGCTGGACTTGACATATGCATCAACAAGCATGGTGATGAGGTGAGAGTTGGAAGCGTGGATGTACTTGACAAGGAGCAAGTAGATGTGAGCAAGCATGGTGGGCAATGTCGACGATGTTCACGCGAGTGAGACAGTTTGAGGGGAATGCCTGTGCATATTTGTGGCGGAATGGACAGTTTGAGGGGAATTAGCCTGTGTCTTTGGACAGGTTGTCGACAGATAAAAGTTTTATAGTTTGGCTTGAGGAGTAACATAGACAGGCATGCTGGTGCTATAAGGCTATATCTCTCTTCGTGGACAAGAGCATACAATGCTTCAAGTTTCATGGAAGTTTTTAAATTCCATTATGAGGCTCAATCTGAAATAAAATGGTGTCTTGCTTTACCAAACTCTTGATGTGTCTGTGTTTCAACTTGTTATGTTGTCCTTACCCTAACTTTTTCATTCTTAGTTGTAAGATACTACATATATCTAATGATCCTCTGAGAAAGTAATGATCCTATGGGAAAGGAACCCACAAATTATGTGGTTAGTGCTTGTAGGGTAATGTGGATTTAAGACAACAACATATCACTTCTTCCTGGTTAAAATGGAACATACGGAAAACATTCCCAATAAGTAGTGTTATTTAGAAACCAAATTTGTTTGTTTGCTTAAGTGAATCTATTTAATGTATACTGCCGGTGTGGTCAGAGCTGGTTGCACCATTGATAGTGGTGATAAGTTTGGATAAGAGAGGGGGAGATAGTGGATAGAGGAGGAACAACAGGAAAAGAGATTTAACGGGTAAACAAATAATGACACCGTCTCATGTGCACCAGAATTATCTCTACTATTAATGGGGAGTTGGTAGTCTGATATCCATGGTTTAATTTTACCTCATCATTCCTGCTTGTTCAAACATGTTTGATGTACTTACACATTAACAAGAGTGTATGAAACTCTTTACAAAGAAATTTGTATCCAGTCTCCTATAGTAATAAATGTACTGCATGCTGGCGGAGTTGAGAATTGTTGTTAAAATTTTGTAAGTGGTAGCAGTACAATGGTTTGCAACATTTTCATTGTGCCTTTAAATGACCTATAACATTCCTGTTATTTGGTTTTGGTCCTCTGCTTTTTTACTCTTTACTTACTGATGAAGATAGCATATGTTCCTGCTTTTAAATGTAATTATCTGTGCTTGCTTTTAAATGTAGTTATCTGTGCCTCCAGTTGGTAGAGATTAAAGTATTTTAGACCTTAAGCATTCTAAATCCTATATCCTTTGCTATTATTTATGAGCCAGATAGAAGGGAAAGCAGAGGGAGCACAATGCCAAGCAAATGTGGCGGGAAAGGTAGGGGATAGCGTCGCTCAAGCAGGGAAGGGCAGGGAGACGGCCCGTGCATAGGGGCGGCACTGCTACTACACTACTGTTGATATTCGTGCCGCTGCTGCTACACTACTATTAATGTTCATGTCGCTGCTACTGATACATAGAGAAGGGAGTGTGTGTGAGAGAGAGATCCCAATGGGAGAGAGATGTTTGACAAAAAAAAGTGTGTGAGAGAGATATGAGATTCTTTACTCTATGGTATTGTCGCTGCCACTATTCGAGGGAGTTCGGACTATCCACATGGATGAATTTTAGGAAGCCTGTCGGGCGCCCCATTTGATATCTGTGTTTGATTTATTTATATGCATTGTAGCGGGTGAAAAGGTACACATTATTAGCATGTTTGTATCTGGCCAGATAAAAGAATACGAAAAAAACATAGACCCATCAAAATATCGTCACATCGTACATCATGTTAATACTTATCTACAACAACTTATGGTTAGTCTTGTCTCGTTATCCATGCATATAATTATGGATTGTTTTTATTTAATTCATTGTATAATGATTTATTAATATTTATATCTAATTGTGACTCCGACTTGTATGATATTTACAACAGTTATTCCTTCCGATTAACATTCTGGGCTACCATTGGATAATAGCAGTCGCCAATGCGAAAAACGTGAGATTCAAGTATTTGACTCACTTGGTTCTTGGGTCAAACACAATGACCTTGCTACTACGGTAACCATCTATTGTTTTTTCTCATCTTAACATATGTTTTGTTTGACCTTAATCCCTAATATTTCTCATATATAAAATAGTTATTAGAGCATAGTCCGGAGTTTAACAAAGATCATAAGTGGCCCGATCTCAATGTTACAAAATGGACGGTCGTAGAGCAGTTTTATGAGGCAATACAAACTGATGGGTAAGCACTTGTTACAACGGTTTGGTTATTTGATTCGTCTGGATGATATTCGAAAGCATTATTTTATAATATTATAGCGTATCATGTGGACTGTTTATGCTAAATTATATGGAATATTGGACATCAGATGCACTATCAGACCTGGAACCACTTCATCCAGGTATTTCATTTTTATACATTATCTCATTATTTTATCTCAAAATATTATATCAATATATATATATATTGTAGGAAGATATGAAACACTTTCGATGAAAATTAGTTGTCATTTAGCTGAATAAGGTAAAAGGAGGTCCCATATACCATCAACCAGACGATGAAGAAACTTTAGCTAATGATGATCTCGAGATCCTCGAGAATCCATCTGACGTAGTCAAAGACAAACGTCTTGCCCCAATCACTATCATACTCACGGACCAACGTGAATTACTTGCCGGCCTCTACAACTACATCATGTTGATCGATGATGCCGGGTGTTTGGAGTAAGTTTCACGTATCAATATTTAATGTGCGCATGTACATTATTATTCTTCTTACCATCCAATTTTTAAGAAGTAATGGGTCCGGAGCTCGGCACCCCATCCAATGGGCTTAAGTCTTAAGAAACTTCAGTGCATACTTAACATGGAGCAGCCTATAGACAATGATTGCTTCAACACCGCCGTGTGTATACTGGCATGTGACGAGGGAGTATTGTTCAAAGACCCTCCTATACACTACATGGATATAAGATTTTGTGTAAGTTATGCAACTCTTCATTC
Source organism: Triticum urartu (assembly GCF_003073215.2). NCBI lineage: Eukaryota > Viridiplantae > Streptophyta > Magnoliopsida > Poales > Poaceae > Triticum > Triticum urartu. Next base: position 653,228,207 of record NC_053028.1, on the reverse strand, counting down.
TATGTAGCATTAGTATCAACATGTTGAAAGAATATTTCTTTTTTTTACTTAGTCCATGATGCTAGAGTCAACACGAGGTCGGAAGTTTTGCGAGAAGGAAACTATCCAGACGTTGGCACCATTATTTGATAGCTGGCCTGGGATAGACAACGACATCTCATCGTGCAACATAATAAGTAAAGTATTTTGTCTATTGTTATCATGATTTATTGTTCTTTTTTGCGGGGGATCATGGTTTATTATTGTTTCTAACAGCTCCACTTGTAGATTTATCTTCCCTATGCATTTATCGGCCGATACATCTTATACGTCATCGACAAAGAGGCACGTCGTCTATATATTATGGACCCTATTCAAACATCACAATCGTTAGAGGATAAAATTTTACGTCATGCACTGAAATTTAGAAGTTTTGCAAGGGATTTCAAAGAAGCACATGAAATAAAGCGGCCTGGTTGGAATTCTGATATATCTAAATGACAACTTTTATTTTCGTTTGGTATTTCAACGAGTATAGACGGGTAACGAATTCATAATAAAAACATTTATTTTTGTTATCACTATATTCTTTATATTATTAATTTAAAAAATTGCAGGAATGTGTCTGGCTATTTCGTTTTTCATTTTATGCTCCGGTGGAACGGTAAAGAATTGGTCAAGCCGGTTTGCAGGGTGAGTATTGTCCGTTACATGTTTTAGGACCTTCAACGTAAAAAATGTATACTAACTACATATATTGTTTGTGCAGGATGGGTATGAGTTGAGGAAACAATTTTTATTATACTTGCTAAAACATCGTGCGAATGAAGCTAAAGAAAACTTTTCTGATATTGTGAAAGAATTTTTTAAGCACATCATCTAGATATTGATAATTTTGTAATAGATGTTATAGTCGAACATCGCTCAGTTTGTTACATGGACATGTCATTAATATTTCTTTTTGTTATCAATTTATATTGCAAAAATGGACTTCAATTATTCAATAATTGTGTTTGGGTTATATTTGTTTGTACGTGTGAAATTTAACATGTAATTCTTGTAAACTATTTCAAGAGCCCGTGGCAACGCACGGGCACTCTATTAGTATTCTATAAATTACCAACCAAAAATTGACAAAACTACCCATATAATCAACGTTGAGATGATTTAATGTCACATGGTCTTAGAAGTAGTAAGGTTTACCCTAAAACCAGTGATGTTACACCTATGTAACTATGTAAGCAATTTTACGTGATTGACGTAATGATCTGCGTGACATTTTTTCTGTTGGACGAAATTAGAGGAGGGGGGCCCACACACTTGAATTCAAGGGGTGGAGAGGTTTGTAGGTTTACCTAGTTGTAGCATTTTCGAAATCAAGAAGAAGAAAAAACATGTGGTCTATTCAACATTGTGACAGAGAGAGAAATAAGGTCACGCATGAACTACTTTGGATTTTCTACTCGGAACATCTGGTCAGAATGCACACCTGAGGCGGTAATTCCTTTTATTGTAACCGATCCCACGATCGTCATGAATGAATAAAGGATGAGATGAGTGTCAAAAAAGGTGTAGCATTTTCGACCCTAAAACCCATCAAGCAATGGACTCAGAGCAATTCTAGCAGACCCCGCACCCCCCAACCCGCAAAATAACCGCTAAAATGCGGGTAGCTCGACCCGCAAAATAACCGCTAAAATACAAGTAGGGGAGGAAAAACTTGCCTGATTAGACACCGCATCCTGCTCAGGTCCGCAAAAAAATTTGAGGGGCGCAGCAAAATCCCGACCCCAACCCGGAAATACGCGGATTTCCCTCTCGCGGCTATGGTGCCCTGCATCACATAGATGCAGTTGGCGGGAAGGACATTTCAGCTCACGCGCCTTTCCCCACCTTGTTCCGCCGCAGACCGCCCTTGCTTCCGCCCGTCCGCCGCTGGCGATTCCGACCAAATATGCGGGCCAAATCACGCCGCGGGGCCGTCCCCCCACCCTCCCGCGCCGATACGCTGCATCGACCCCCCTCCCCGGTTCCGACGAGAAGAGCCGCCCCTCGTCACTGCTGCCGCCAGGGATCGACCACCGTCGAGCCCGCCCCTCATCGCCACTCGGGTGTTGGGGAACGTAGCAGAATTTTAAAATTTTCTACGCATCACCAAGATCAATCTATGGAGTCATCTAGCAACGGGGGAAAGGGGAGTGCATCTACATACCATTGTAGATCGCGAGCGTAAGCGTTCAAGAGAACGTGGTTGATGGAGTCGTACTCGTCGTGAGCCAAATCACCGATGACCAAGTGCCGAACGGACGGCACCTCCGCGTTCAACACACGTACGGTTGGGAAGACGTCTCCTCCTTCTTGATCCAGCAAGGGGAAGGAGAGGTTGATGGAGATCCAGCAGCATGACGGCGTGGTGGTGGAAGCAGCGGTGATCTCGACAGGGCTTCGCCAAGCTCCAACGAGAGAGAGAGAGAGGTGTTACGAGGGGAGAGGGAGGCGCCAAGGACTTGGGTACGGCTGCCCTCGCTCGCCCCCACTATATATAGGGCCCCTAGGGGGGCGCTGGCCCTAGGAGATGGGATCTCCAAGGGGGGCGGCTGCCAAGGGGGACTTGCCCCCCAAGCCAAGTGGGGCGCCCCCCACCCCTAGGGTTTCCAACCCTAGGCGCAGGGGGAGGCCCATGGGGGGCGCACCAGCCCACCAGGGGTTGGTTACCCTCCCACTTCAGCCCATGGGGCCCTCCGGGATAGGTGGCCCCACCCGGTGGACCCCCGGACCCTTCCGGTGGTCCCAGTACAATACCGATTACCCCCGAAACTTTCCCGATGGCCGAAACTAGACTTCCTATATAAAAATCTTCACCTCCGGACCATTCTGGAACTCCTCGCGACGTCCGGAATCTCATCCGGGACTCCGAACAACTTTCGGGTTACCGCATACTAATATCTCTACAACCCTAACGTCACCAAACCTTAAGTGTGTAGACCCTACGGGTTCGGGAGACACGCAGACATGACCGAGACGACTCTCCGGTCAATAACCAACAGCGGGATCTGGATACCCATGTTGGCTCCCACATGTTCCACGATGATATCATCGGATGAACCACGATGTCGAGGATTCAATCAATCCCGTATTCAATTCCCTTTGTCAATCGGTACGTTACTTGCCCAAGATTCGATCGTCAGTATCCCAATACCTCGTTCAATCTCGTTACCGGCAAGCCACTTTACTCGTACCGTAATGCATGATCCCATGACCAAACACTTGGTCACATTGAGCTCATTATGATGATGCATTACCGAGTGGGCCCAGAGATACCTCTCCGTCATACGGAGTGACAAACCCCAGTCTCGATCCGTGTCAACCCAACAGATACTTTCAGGGATACCTGTAGTATACCTTTATAGTCACCCAGTTACGTTGTGACGTTTGGTACAACCAAAGCACTCCTACGGCATCTGGGAGTTACACGATCTCATGTTCTAAGGAAATGATACTTGACATTGGAAAAGCTCTAGCAACTGAACTACACGATCTTGTGCTATGCTTAGGATTGGTTCTTGTCCATCACATCATTCTCCTAATGATGTGATCCCGTTATCAATGACATCCAATGTCCATAGTCAGGAAACCATGACTATCTATTGATCAACGAGCTAGTTAACTAGAGGCTCACTAGGGACATGTTGTGGTCTATGTATTCACACATGTATTACGATTTCCGGATAACACAATTATAGCATGAACAATAGACAATTACCATGAACAAGGAAATATAATAATAACCATTTTATTATTGCCTCTAGGGCATATTTCCAATAGTCTCCCACTTGCACTAGAGTCAATAATCTAGTTACATTGTGATGAATCGAACACCCATAGAGTTCTGGTGTTGATCATGTTTTGCTCGCGGAAGAGGTTTAGTCAATGGATCTGCGACATTCAGATCCATATGTACTTTGCAAATATCTATGTCTCCATCTTGAACATTTTCACGAATGGAGTTGAAGCGACGCTTGATGTGCCTGGTCTTCTTAAACCCGGGCTCCTTGGCAAGGGTAATAGCTCCAGTGTTGTCACAGAAGAGAGTGATCGGCCCCGATGCATTGGGTATGACTCCTAGGTCGGTGATGAACTCCTTCATCCAGATTGCTTCATGCGCTGCCTCCGAGGCTGCCATGTACTCCGCTTCACATGTAGATCCCGCCACGATGCTTTGCTTGCAACTGCACCAGCTAACTGCCCCACCATTCAAAATATACATGTATCCGGTTTCTGACTTACAATCATCCAGATCTGTGTCGAAGCTAGCGTCGATGTAACCCTTTACGACGAGCTCCTCGTCACCTCCATATACGAGAAACATATCCTTAGTCCTTTTCAGGTACTTCAAGATGTTCTTGACCGCTGTCCAGTGTTCCATGCCGGGATTACTTTGGTACCTACCTACCAAACTCACGGCAAGGTTTACATCAGGTCTGGTACACAGCATGGCATACATGATAGACCCTATGGCTAAGGCATAGGGGACGACACTCATCTTTTCTCTATCTTCTGCCGTGGTCGGACATTGAGCTGAGCTCAATTTCACACCTTGCAACACAGGCAAGAACCCCTTCTTGGACTGATCCATATGGAACTTCTTCAATATCTTATCAAGGTATGTGCTTTGTGAAAGACCTATGAGGCGTCTTGATCTATCTCTATAGATCTTGATGCCTAATATGTAAGCAGCTTCTCCAAGGTCCTTCATCGAAAAACACTTATTCAAGTAGGCCTCAATACTGTCCAAAAGTTCTATATCATTTCCCATCAAAAGTATGTCATCCACATATAATATGAGAAATGCTACAGAGCTCCCACTCACTTTCTTGTAAACGCAGGCTTCTCCATAAGTCTGCATAAACCCAAACGCTTTGATCATTTCATCAAAGCGAATGTTCCAACTCCGAGATGCTTGCACCAGCCCATAGATGGAGCGCTGGAGCTTGCATACCTTGTTAGCATTCTTAGGATCGACAAAACCTTCCGGCTGCATCATATACAATTCTTCCTTAAGAAAGCCGTTAAGGAATGCCGTTTTGACGTCCATTTGCCATATCTCATAATCATAGTATGCGGCAATTGCTAACATGATTCGGACGGACTTCAGCTTCACTATAGGTGAGAAGGTCTCATCGTAGTCAACCCCTTGAACTCGTCGATAACCCTTAGCGACAAGTCGAGCCTTATAGATGGTAACATTACCATCCGCGTCCGTCTTCTTCTTAAAGATCCATTTATTCTCTATCGCTCGCCGATCACCGGGCAAGTCTATCAAAGTCCATACTTTGTTTTCCATGGATCCTATCTCTGATTGCATGGCTTCAAGCCATTTGTTTGAATCTAGGCCCGCCATTGCTTCTTCATAGTTCGAAGGTTCACCGTTGTCTAACAACATGATTTCCAGGACAGGGTTGCCGTACCATTCTGGTGTGGAATGTGTCCTTGTGGACCTTCGAAGTTCAGTAGCAACTTGATCCGAAGTACCTTGATCATCATCATTAACTTCCTCTCTAGTCGGTGCAGGCACCACAGGAACATCTTCCTGAGCTGCGCTACTTTCCGGTTCAAGAGGCAGTACTTCATCAAGTTCTACTTTCCTCCCACTTACTTCTCTCGAGAGAAACTCTTTCTCCAGAAAGGACCCGTTCTTCGCAACAACGATCTTGCCTTCGGATCTGAGGTAGAAGGTATACCCAATGGTTTCCTTAGGGTATCCTATGAAGACGCATTTTTCCGACTTGGGTTCGAGCTTTTCAGGTTGAAGTTTCTTGACATAAGCATCGCATCCCCAAACTTTTAGAAACGACAGCTTAGGTTTCTTCCCAAACCATAATTCATACGGTGTCGTCTCAACGGATTTAGACGGTGCCCTATTTAAAGTGAATGTAGCTGTCTCTAGAGCATATCCCCAAAATGATAGCGGTAAATCAGTGAGTGACATCATAGATCGCACCATATCCAATAGAGTGCGATTACGACGTTCGGACACACCGTTACGCCGAGGCGTTCCAGGCGGCGTGAGTTGTGAAATGATTCCACAGTTCCTTAAGTGCGTACCAAATTCATGACTTAAATATTCTCCCCCACGATCTGATCGTAAGAATTTTATCTTTTGATCACGTTGATTCTCTACCTCATTCTGAAATTCCTTGAACTTTTCAAAGGTCTCAGACTTGTGTTTCATCAAATAGACATACCCATATCTAATTAAGTCATCAGTGAGAGTGAGAACATAACGATAGCCACTGCGAGCCTCAAACTCATTGGACCGCACACATCAGTATGTATAATTTCCAATAAGTTGGTTGCTCACTCCATTGTTTCGGAGAACGGAGTCTTGGTCATTTTACCCATGAGGCATGGTTCGCACGTGTCAAATGATTCGAAATCAAGAGACTCCAAAAGTCCATCTGTATGGAGCTTCTTCATGCGTTTGACACTGATGTGACCAAGGCGGCAGTGCCACAGATATGTGGGACTATCATTATCAATCTTACATCTTTTGGTATTCACACTATGAATATGTGTAACATCACATTCGAGATTCATTAAGAATAAACCATTGACCAGCGGGGCATGACCATAAAACATATCTCTCATATAAATAGAACAACCATTATTCTCGGATTTAAATGAGTAGCCATCTCGTATTAAACGAGATCCAGATACAATGTTCATGCTCAAAGCTGGCAATAAATAACAATTATTATGGTTTAAAACTAATCCCATAGGTAAATGTAGAGGTAGCGTGCCGACGGCGATCACATCGACCTTGGAACCATTCCCGACGCGCATCGTCACCTCGTCCTTCGCCAGTCTCCGCTTATTCCGCAGCTCCTGTTTTGAGTTACAAATATGAGCAACCGCACCGGTATCAAATACCCAGGAGCTACTACGAGTACTGGTAAGGTACACATCAATTACATGTATATCACATATACCTTTAGTGTTGTCGGCCTTCTTGTCCGCTAAGTATTTGGGGCAGTTCCGCTTCCAGTGTCCCTTTCCCTTGCAATAAAAGCACTCAGTCTCAGGTTTGGGTCCATTCTTTGGATTCTTCCCGGCAACTGATTTACCGGGTGCGGCAACTCCCTTGCCGTCCTTCTTGAAGTTCTTCTTACCCTTTCCTTTCTTGAAACTAGTGGTTTTATTGACCATCAACACTTGATGTTCCTTTTTGATTTCCACGTCCGCTGATTTCAGCATCGAAAATACTTCAGGAATAGTTTTCACCATCCCCTGCATATTGTAGTTCATCACAAAGCTCTTGTAGCTAGGTGGGAGCGACTGAAGGATTCTGTCAATGACCGCCTCGTCCGGGAGGTTAATGTCCAGCTGGGACAAGCGGTTGTGCAACCCAGACATTTTGAGTATGTGCTCACTGACAGAACTATTTTCCTCCATCTTACAACTGTAGAACTTGTCGGAGACTTCATATCTCTCGACCCGGGCATGAGCTTGGAAAACCATTTTCAGCTCTTCGAACATGTCATATGCTCCGTGTTGCTCAAAACGCTTTTGGAGCCCCGGTTCTAAGCTATAAAGCATGCCGCACTAAACGAGGGAGTAATCATCAGCACGTGACTGCCAAGCGTTCATAACGTCTTGGTTCTCTAGGATGGGTGCTTGACCTAGCGGTGCTTCTAGGACATATGCTTTCTTGGCAGCTATGAGGATGATCCTCAGGTTCCGGACTCAGTCCGTATAGTTGCGGCCACCATCTTTCAGCTTGGTTTTCTCTAGGAATGCGTTGAAGTTGAGGTTGACATGAGCGTTGGCCATTTGATCTACAAGACATTTTTGCAAAGATTTTTAGACTAAGTTCATGATAATTAAGTTCATCTAATCAAATTATTTAATGAACTCCCACTCAGATTAGACATCCCTCTAGTCATCTAAGTGATACATGATCCGACTCAACTAGACCGTGTCCGATCATCACGTGAGACGGACTAGTCATCATAGGTGAACATCTCCATGTTGATCGTATCTTCCATACGACTCATGTTCGACCTTTCGGTCTCTTGTGTTCCGAGGCCATGTATGTACATGCTAGGCTCGTCACGTCAACCTAAGTGTTTTGCATGTGTAAATCTGGCTTACACCCGTTGTATGTGAATGTTAGAATCTATCACACCCGATCATCACGTGGTGCTTCGAGACAACGAACTTTTGCAACGGCACACAGTTAGGGGGAACACTTTCTTGAAATTATTGTGAGGGATCATCTTATTTACTACCGTCGTTCTAAGCAAATAAGAAGCAAAAACATGATAAACATCACATGCAATCAAATAGTGACATGATATGGCCAATATCATTTGCTCCTTTTGATCTCCATCTTCGGGGCGCCATGATCATCATCGTCACCGGCATGACACCATGATCTCCATCATCATGATCTCCATCATCGTGTCTTCATGAAGTTGTCTCGTCATCTATTACTTCTACTACTATGGCTAACGGTTTAGCAATAAAGTAAAGTAATTACATGACGTTTATGTTGACACGCATGTCATAAATAAATTAATACAACTCCTATGGCTCCTGCCGGTTGTCATACTCATCGACATGCAAGTCGTGATTCCTATTACAAGAACATGATCAATCTCATACATCACATATATCATTCATCACATCCTTTTGGCCATATCACATCACATGGCACATGCTGCAAAAACAAGTTAGACGTCCTCTAATTGTTGTTGCAAGTTTTTATGTGGCTGCTATAGGTTTCTAGCAAGAACGTTTCTTACCTACACTAAAACCACAACGTGATATGCCAATTTCTATTTACCCTTCATAAGGACCATTTTCATCGAATCCGATCCGACTAAAGTGGGAGAGACAGACACCCGCTAGCCACCTTATGCAACTAGTGCATGTCAGTCGGTGGAACCAGTCTCACGCAAGCGTACGTGTAAGGTCGGTCCGGGCCGCTTCATCCCACGATACCGCCGAATCAAGATAAGACTAGTAACGGCAAGTAAATTGACAAAATCAACGCCCACAACAACTTGTGTTCTACTCGTGCATAGAAACTACGCATAGACCTAGCTCATGATGCCACTGTTGGGGAACGTAGCAAAATTTTAAAATTTTCTACGCATCACCAAGATCAATCTATCGAGTCATCTAGCAACGAGGGAAAGGGGAGTGCATCTACATACCCTTGTAGATCACAAGCGGAAGCGTTCAAGAGAACGGGGTTGATGGAGTCGTACTCGTCGTGATCCAAATCACCGATGACCAAGTGTTGAACGGACGGCACCTCCGCGTTCAACACACGTACGGTTGGGAAGACATCTCCTCCTTCTTGATCCAGCAAGGGGAAGGAGAGGTTCATGGAGATCCAGCAGCACGACGGCGTGGTGGTGGAAGCAGCGGTGATCTCGGCAGGGCTTCACCAAGCTCCAACGAGAGAGAGAGGTGTTACGAGGGGAGAGGGAGGTGCCAAGGACTTGGGTACGGCTGCCCTCTCTCCCCCACTACATATAGGGCCCCTAGGGGGGGCGCCGGCCCTAGGAGATGGGATCTCCAAGGGGGGCGGCGGCCAAGGGGGACTTGCCCCCCAAGCCAAGTGGGGCGCCCCCCACCCCTAGGGTTTCCAACCCTAGGCACAGGGGGAGGCCCATGGGGGGCGCACCAGCCCACCAGGGGCTGCTTCCCCTCCCAATTCAGCCCATAGGGCCCTCCGGGATAGGTGGCCCCACCCGGTGGACCCCCGGGACCCTTCCGGTGGTCCCGGTACAATACCGATTGCCCCTGAAACTTTCCCGATGGCCGAAACTGGACTTCCTATATATAAATCTTCACCTCCGGACCATTTCGAAACTCCTCGTGACGTCCACGAACTCATCCGGGACTCTGAACAACTTTCGGGTTACTGCATACTAATATCTCTACAACCCTAGCGTCACCGAACCTTAAGTGTGTAGACCCTACGGGTTCGGGAGACACACAGACATGACCGAGACGACTCTCCGGTCAATAACCAACAGCGGGATCTGGATACCCATGTTGGCTCCCACATGTTCCACGATGATCTCATCGGATGAACCATGATGTCGAGGATTCAATCAATCCCGTATTCAATTCCCTTTGTCAATCGGTACGTTACTTGCCCGAGATTCGATCGTCGGTATCCCAATACCTCGTTCAATCTCGTTACCGGCAAGTCACTTTACTCGTACCGTAATGCATGATCCCGTGACCAAACAATTGGTCACATTGAGCTCATTATGATGATGCATTACCGAGTGGGCCCAGAGATACCTCTCCGTCATACGGAGTGACAAATCCCAGTCTCGATCCATGTCAACCCAACAGATACTTTCGGGGAAACCTGTAGTATACCTTTATAGTCACCCAGTTACGTTGTGACGTTTGGTACACCCAAAGCACTCCTACGGCATCCGAGAGTTACACGATCTCATGGTCTAAGGAAATGATACTTGACATTGGAAAAGCTCTAGCAACCGAACTACACGATCTTGTGCTATGCTTAGGATTGGGTCTTGTCCAGCACACCATTCTCCTAATGATGTGATCCTGTTATCAATGACATCCAATGTCCATAGTCAGGAAACCATGACTATCTATTGATCAACGAGCTAGTTAACTAGAGGCTCACTAGGGACATGTTGTGGTCTATGTATTCACACATGTATTACGATTTTCGGATAACACAATTATAGCATGAACAATAGACAATTACCATGAACAAGGAAATATAATAATAACCATTTTATTATTGCCTCTAGGGCATATTTCCAACATATGAATACCACAAGTATAGGGGGATCGCAACAGTTTTCGAGGGTAGAGTATTCAACCCAAATTTATTGATTCGACACAAGGGGAGCCAAAGAATATTCTCAAGTATTAGCAGCTGAGTTGTCAATTCAACCACCAGAAACTTAATATCTGCAGCAAAGTTTAGTAGCAAAGTAATATGATAGTAGTGGTAACGGTAGCAAAAGGTAAAATGATAGCAAAAGTAATGTTTTTGGTATTTTGTAGTGATGATAGCAATAGCAACGGAAAAGTAAATAAGCGAAGAACAATATATGGAAAGCTCGTAGGCAATGGATCGGTGATAGAGAATTATGCCGGATGCGGTTCATCATGTAACAGTCATAACCTAGGGTGACACAGAACTAGTCTCCAGTTCATTGATATAATGTAGGCATGTATTCCGAATATAGTCATACGTGCTTATGGAAAAGAACTTGCATGACATCTTTTGTCCTACCCTCCCGTGGCAGCGGGGTTACGGAAACTAAGGGATATTAAGGCCTCCTTTTAATAGAGAACCGGAACAAAGCATTAACACATAGTGAATACATGAACTCCTCAAACTACGGTCATCACCGGTAAGTATCCCGATTATTGTCACTTCGGGGTTAACGGATCATAACACATAATAGGTGACTATAGACTTGCAAGATAGGATCAAGAACTCATATATTGATGAAAACATAATATGTTTAGATCTGAAATCATGGCACTCGGGCCCTAGTGACAAGCATTAAGCATAGCAAAGTCATAGCAACATCAATCTCAGAACATAGTGGACACTAGGGATCAAACCCTAACAAAACTAACTCGATTACATGATAGATCCATCCAACCCATCACCGTCCAGCAAGCCTACGATGGAATTACTCACGCACGGCGGTGAGCATCATGAAATTGGTGATGGAGGATGGTTGATGATGACGATGGCGACGGATTCCCCTCTCCGGAGCCCCGAACGGACTCCAGATCAGCCCTCCCGAGAGGTTTTAGGGCTTGGCGGCGGCTCCGTATCGTAAAACGCGATGATTTTCTCTCTGATTTTTTTCTCTCGAAACTCAATATATGGAGGTGGAGTTGGAGTCGAAGACGCAACAGGGGGCCCACGAGGTAGGGGGCGCGCCCTAGGGGGGCAGGCGCCCACCCTCGTGGCAAGGTGGTGGGCCCCTGGCCTTCATCTTTGGCAGGTATTTTTCTTATTTTCTGAAAGTGTTGTGAAGTTTCAGGTCATTCCGAGAACGTTTGCTCCTGCACATAAATAACACCATGGTAATTCTGCTGAAAACAGCGTCAGTCCGGGTTAGTTCCATTCAAATCATGCAAGTTAGAGTCCAAAACAAGGGCAAAAGTGTTTGGAAAAGTAGATACGTTGGAGACGTATCAACTCCCCCAAGCTTAAACCTTTGCTTGTCCTCAAGCAATTCAGTTGACAAACTGAAAGTGATAAAGAAAAACTTTTACAAACTCTGTTTGCTCTTGTTGTTGTAAATATGTAAAGCCAGCATTCAAGTTTTCAGCAAAGATTATAACTAACCACATTGCAATAACGCATAGGTCTCAAGTTTACTCATATCAATAGCATAATCAACTAGCGAGCCATAATAATAAACTCGGATGACAACACTTTCTCAAAACAATCATAATATGATATAACAAGATGGTATCTCGCTAGCCCTTTCTGAGACCGCAAAACATAAATGCAGAGCACCTTTAAAGACCAAGGACTGACTAGACATTGTAATTCATGGTAAAAGAGATCCAGTCAAGTCATACTCAATGTAAACTAACAGTAATGAATGCAAATGACGGTGCTCTCCAACTGGTGCTTTTTAATAAGAGGATGATGACTCAGCATAAAAGTAAATAGATAGGCCCTTCGCAGAGGGAAGCAGGGATTTGTAGAGGTGCCAGAGCTCGGTTTTGAAACAGAGGTGAATAATATTTTGAGCGGTATACTTTCATTGTCAACATAACAACCAAGAGATGGCGATATCTTCCATGCTACACACATTATAGGCGGTTCCCAAACAGAATGGTAAAGTTTATTACTCCCCCTTCCAACAAGCATCAATCCATGGCTTGCTCGAAACAACGAGTGCCTCCAACTAACAAGAGTAGGGGGAGTTTTGTTTGCAATTATTTTGATTTAGTTTGCATAAAGCATGGGACTGGGCATCCGTGACCATCTAGTACAGAATGAGGAGCGGAGTCCACTCCTCTTGAGAATAACCCGCCTTGAAACAGGGGACTTAAAGAAGGATTGAATACATATAAGACGAATGCAATAAAGAATTCAGCTGAGTAATCGAGCATAAATAATACGGATATGAGTTAAATGATAGAAAAGGTTTATGAGAAAATTTGGGTCGATGATAAGCTAGCAAATAAAAGGCATGCGAGACGGAGCGGAAGAAAGAACATGAGCTCCTAGACGGTTGAGGACCTATATCTTAACTTGAGTACCTAAACCGACTCCATGTAGATCATGCCACGGACCTGTGCTTCACTGACCGCGTTTAAATGACTGGATCACAACTAAAGCAATATATATATGATAGACAAGGGGAGCGATACGAACAAGGAGAGAGAGAAAACCGGAGCAGGAGTATTAGCAGCAACAACATTCAAAGTACTCGCAAGCAAGGAGCTACACACATATGCATTGTAGCAATGAAAGGGGGTTTATGTGACTGAATTTGCAGATGCAGAAAAAGAGGGATAGCTAGTCGTACATCGAATACTGACCATGCGAGCAATAATACAACTTTGAAAGCATCTAAGTGACAGAAGAGAATAGGACAGTAACATAAGAGCTAAAGAAGTATATCTACTACCATAGAATAATCATATACTGCGTGCACAGGTCCCTAGGTTGATCGCTTGTTTAAACTACTGTTAGAAACAATGTAGACAAAATCAGTGAAGTTATGATATCATTCCAGGAGGCACGATTGCCGACATATGAGGCTATACCTTACGATCTAAACATCTCGAATAGCATCTAATGGTGAATCGACAAGTAAAGGTCATAATAGGATAACATACAGCTATCAGAGTGCAGTTGCAATGAACTACTATCTATATCAGAGTCATGCAAAGGCGTATTAATCGATAAGAAGGATAACAAGATAACGTATCCTAGGAGCGTACAATCATCTTACAATTATCACCAAACAGAGGCTCTGAGTTATACACTTTTCTATCCAGCTACTCTTCAGCACGATACATAGCCCTTCTACGCACGACTCGACACATAGTGTCGAATGCTACATAATATCTAATCACATCGTGAAAGGTGCACTAACGAGGGTACGTAGCCAGCCTGAAACATAGTCGATAGACGAATCCAAGAAGGTCAGCATGACAGATCTACAAAGATCTAGAAAGCATAGGAGGGCGATAGGGGAGATTCTCTGAACATCACATAATGCAATATATGAGCAAGCCATCACATGAATTCGATACTGTATAGCTCTGCTCCCTGAGGCGACTCGCAGCAGACAATAAAGAAAAGAAAAAGATAAAATACCATTATCAGGAAAACTCCGCAAGTTGAAAGATGAACAAATCTCTGGGGATTACTTTGTAGTATTATCACGCAGCAGGAAGGTAAATTAACATAAACTACACTTAATTTTTTTGGTTTCTGTCCTACAAGGTTATCTTCTAAACACACAGAAGGCATAGACATGAATAGACATAAAAGGCAATTTAAAATAGCATGATGATACACAGATGAAAAGTCAGTCGTAGTGCCGCAATGTGCATACATCTAGCATAGTGTGTGCGTAGTGGTTATATGTCGTGGATAATATAGGATACCCACCTCAGTAGGTTGCCCTAGAGATCGTCATATCATACAGAATAACAGGAGTCGGCTACGTAGATTCATAAAAGCGAGCCGTGAGTCTATTTGAGTTACATGCCATCGCGAAGCGACCAGGGCCAGCCCTCTCCTCGCTGCGCTAGAACCTGATCGCTGCTGTGGCGCCGCGAGCACGTGAGAAGATCACACTACTCTCACGTGGCTCATTAACGCGATCAAGACTATCTCATGGTAATCCTTGAGTATACAGCCCAACTTATGATCAATCTCCGCTGCCTCCGAGTAATAGGAGCTAGTGACTCAATGATCTAAGAGACTGCACTTGCCGCTGTGACATTCGAACTTAGGTGACTACAAGAACAGGTTTAATCAAATATAATTGATGTAGAGTCGATATGAATTACCTTGTTGATCATAACACCCGGATTGATCGCTGATTCAAATTTCATAAAGCGACGATCACGTATAGGGAGCACTGGAGGTCTCTTGGGTGCCTCGTCAGCATCAATCAGTGAAAGCTAGGGACACATTATGTTAATCTTTTGGAAGCCACTGACGTATGGGAAAACATTTTCCATAAGGACACTAGTCATCCTCTCACTCTGCAGCAGCTGAATATGTTTAGTAGCATAATGCAGGATAAGTGAGTACAAAACACTCCAGATGAGTAAAGTACGAATAGGCACATCGCCTAAAGATGGAGCTAGGGACTAGTTTAACGGAAAAGGATCTAAGCTATATAGGAATGCCATTAAATATTGACATACAAGCTCAAGAACAGGGTCACTAATAGCAATAATATCGAAAGAGATAAGAGAGTAAAGAGAATAAAATAGAGTTGGACGAATGAGGAAGCAGATACGAAGGAAGAGAGGAACAGCGAGTTGAGTCCTTGTTTATGGCTCAGGCGATCGAACACATTGGAGCAAGAGATACTAAGAACTAGCGTGCTGATGCATCTCTTCACATCACAAGCATATGTCGGAGAAGGTAGATGAAAGGGGGATAGCAGGAGGTTACGCTAATTACAGAGGTCTTCAAGCACGGACAAAAAAGTAACGGAGGGAACTATCGAACACAAGAGCCATAATGATATATTCAACGAAAGATACCACAAGCATACGCTTGGAATGACATCAAGGTGCTCGGGGTGACTAGCAACGTGGGAATAGGTTGATATCTCACAAGAGAAACCGAATGGCTTGGGAAGAGACATATCGCTGGGAAACGTCTCCCGTGTTTATGGTTTGGCGAACGTCTGAAACGAGAGGTGGGATTTTTGATGTTCGCTAGGTTAGGGACGTGCGTGCGGATGAAAGACTGCGATTTTGATATTCGTGCTCGTCGGCTGACAACTTTCACTAGTCAAAAGTATTTATCCGAGTTACAGATATTATATACTAATATGTTATCAACGTATTTTATATTATTAGTTATTTAGAGATTAATCACAGTGCTTAATTGGTTCTATTGACTAAGTACATGATATAAAGGACTAGTCAATTTAGCGGTATTGATCTGGCCTACGAGTAAGACATTTAACTAAAACAAATAAATCAATAGTCTAACTTATGAGAGTGAAGGATTCATGTCATCTTACAACTAGACTACCATGTAACCTTAGCATTATATCCTATACTCAGTACTACTACAACGTATTAGCAAGCCACACTTCAATTAACGATTAAGTAGGGCCGGCTGGCACAGTTGACGAACGCATGACACTCTAAACTAAGGGCGCCTCATCAAGCAGGATTACGTCACATCAACACAGTCCACATCGACACATTATCGGGGATTTCGCCACTTGACCATGTGAGCTGAAGAGGTCAGCAAACGAGTATGGTTTATACTACTTTATTTGGAGTGTTACTTAAAAAAAAATTCAGAATTTTTCAGAGGAAGAAAAATGCTTAGGAAAATGTTCCAAGGTGGTTCTTCAAAGAAGCAAGGTCCCAGGCTTGCAATGTGTGATGCTGACGAAGAGCCACCAAGAGACGCTCCAGTGCGTCCTTGTGAGTGGCCTTATGAAAATTTTACGGATCAAGCGGGAATAAAAGAAGAATTCAACGCATATTTGCGTAACGCTGATCTCGTGAGCTTCGAAGAAGAGAAGTGCAGTCAGTATCATGAGCTCACTAGCTCCTTTGTGAGGAGGCAAGAGGAGGATATACTATTACCAGAGAGGAGGCAGATGAGTACGAGAGGAGAGAGGAGGCTGCTCACCGCCACGCTGCAGCTCAGCAGGCGATAGCTGCTGCATCACAATACGACCCCGGCTACTATTATGGATATCCGCTAGGCCAGCCATGGCCATAGACCAACTTAGGCCAAAAGCCTAAGCTTGGGGGAGTATGTATTTCCCACCGACATTACATTTATGTTCACACACTCATTGCTAGATGTCGGTGCTCATACTTTTTCATTGTATCATCCATGCTAGTTTAATTTCCTTTTTATGCTTTCTTCTTGTGTGTTTAATAAACCTTAAGAAAAACCAAAAAAATTAGTTGTAGTTTTTAATTAATTTACCTTCCATGCTTGTAGTAGTAACTAAAAAGAAAACCCAAAAAGATTTCCTGTTCTTCTTTTGCTTGTTGGGAGTTTCCCGTGTAAATAGTTTTATTTCTTTTCTTTTCTTTGGGGGTCGATAGGAGAAGACCATAATTAAATTGTTGAGGTGGCTCTTATATGCATTATTGTTGATCTGACAAAAGATCCCATATTGCCTTGTCTTCTCCTGTTTATTGAATGCCTACAGATTCCAGCTTAGTCCAATGCACGTGCACTATTATTATTATTATTATTATTCACATCGTTCGGTCGTGCAAGTGAAGGGCAATTATGATGATATATGATGGACTGGCTGAGATGAGAAAAGCTGGTATGAACTCAACCTCTTTTGTTTTTGTAAATATGATTAGTTCATCGTTCTTGATTCGGCCTACTATGAATAAACATTTTTGCAATGACAAATAGAGATCATAGTTTCTTGTGCCATGCTTGATTAGCTATGAGTTATAATGGTTTACCTTGCGTGCCAACATGCTATTGAGATGGTTATGATGTGGTATGATAGGGTGGCATCCTCCTCTGAATGATTTAAGTGACTTGACTTGGCACATGTTCACGCATGTAGTTGAAACAAAATCAACATAGCCTTCACGATATTTATGTTCATGGTGGATTATATCCTACTCATGCTTGCATTAGGTGTTGATTAATTTTAATGCATGTTCATGACTGTTGTTGCTCTCTAGCTGGTCGCTTCCCAGTCTTTTGCTAGCCTTCACCTGTACTAAGCAGGAATACTGCTTGTGCATCCAATCCCTTAAACCCGAAAGTTATTCCACATGATTCCACTATACCTACCTATATACAGTATCTACCTGCCGTTCCAAGTAAATTTGTATGTGCCAAATTCTAAACCTTCAAATAAATATCCTGTTTTGTATGCTCGAATAGCTCATGTATCAACTAGGGTTGTCTATATCTTCCATGTTAGGCGGGTTATTCTCAAGAGGGGTGGACTCCGCTCCTCACTCACGAGATAAATGGCTGGTCACCGGGATGCCCAGTCCCATGCTTTATGCAAACTAAATCAAAATAATTACAAACAAAACTCCCCCTAGGACTCTTGTTAGTTGGAGGCACTCGTTGTTTCGAGCAAGCCATGGATTGATGCTTGTGGTGGAAGGGGGGCATAAACTTTACTATTCTGTTTGGGAACCGCATATAATGTGTGTAGGATGGAAGATATTGCCATCTCTTGGTTGTTATGTTGACAATGAAAGTATACCGCTCAAAATATTATTCACCTCTGTTTCAAAACTGAGCTCTGGCACCTCTACAAATCCCTGCTTCCCTCTGCGAAGGGCCTATCTATTTACTTTTATGCTGAGTCATCATCCTCTTATTAAAAAGCACTAGTTGGAGAGCACCACTGTCATTTGCATTCATTACTGTTAGTTTACATTGAGTAGGACTTAACTGGATCTCTTTTACCATGAATTACAATGTCTAGTCAGTCCTTGGTCTTTAAAGGTGCTCTGCATTTATGTTTTGCGGTCTCAGAAAGGGCTACTGAGATACCATCTTGTTATATCATATTATGATTGTTTTGAGAAAGTGTTGTCATCCGAGTTTTATTATTATGGCTCGCTAGTTGATTATGCTGTTGATATGAGTAACTTGAGACCTATGCGTTATTGCGAATGTGGTTAGTTATAATCTTTGCTGAAAACTTGAATACTGGCTTTACATATTTACAACAACAAGAGCAAACAGAGTTTGTAAAAGTTTTTCTTTGTCACTTTCAGTTTGTCAACTAAATTGCTTGAGGACAAGCAAAGATTTTAGTTTGGGGGAGTTGATACGTCTCCACCGTATCTATTTTTCCAAACACTTTTGCCCTTGTTTGGACTCTAACTTGCATGATTTGAATGGAACTAACCCGGACTGACGCTGTTTTCAGCAGAATTACCATGGTGTTATTTATGTGCAGGATCAAACTTTCTCGGAATGACATGAAACTTCACGGAGACACTTCTCAGAAAATAAGAAAAATACCTGCCAAAGATGAAGGCCAGGGGGCCCACCGTCTTGCCACGAGGGTGGGGGGCACGCCTGCCCCCCTAGGGCGCGCCCCTCTACCTCGTGGGCCCCCTGTTGCGTCTTCGACTCCAACTCCACCTCCATATATTGAGTTTCGATGAGAAAAAAATCAGAGAGAAGAAATCATCGCGTTTTACGATACAGAGCCGCCGCCAAGCCCTAAAACCTCTCGGGAGGGCTGATCTGGAGTCCGTTCGGGGCTCCGAAGAGGGGAATCCATCACCATCGTCATCATCAACCATCCTCCATCACCAATTTCATGATGCTCACCACCGTGCGTGAGTAATTCCATCGTAGGCTTGCTAGACGGTGATGGGTTGGATGGGATCTATCATGTAATCGAGTTAGTTTTGTTAGGGTTTGATCCCTAGTGTCCACTATGTTCTGATATTGATGTTGCTATGACTTTGCTATGCTTAATGCTTGTCACTAGGGCCCGAGTGCCATGATTTCAGATCTGAACCTATTATGTTTTCATCAATATATGAGTGTTCTTGATCCTATCTTGCAAGTCTATAGTCACCTATTATGTGTTATGATCCGTTAACTCTGAAGTGACAATAATCGGGATACTTACCGGTGATGACCGTAGTTTGAGGAGTTCATGTATTCACTATGTGTTGATGCT
Source organism: Triticum urartu (assembly GCF_003073215.2). Lineage (NCBI taxonomy): Eukaryota > Viridiplantae > Streptophyta > Magnoliopsida > Poales > Poaceae > Triticum > Triticum urartu. The sequence continues at coordinate 653,208,315 of NC_053028.1, read as the reverse complement.
TTGTTCCGGTACTCTATTAAAAGGAGGCCTTAATATCCCTTAGTTTCCGTAAGGACCTCCCTGCCACGGGAGGGTAGGACAAAAGATGTCATGCAAGTTCTTTTCCATAAGCACGTATGACTATATTCGGAATACATGCCTACATTATATCAATGAACTGGAGCTAGTTCTGTGTCACCCTAGGTTATGACTATTACATGATGAACCGCATCCGACATAATTCTCTATCACCGATCCATTGCCTACGAGCTTTCCATATATTGTTTTTCTCTTATTTACTTTCCCATTGCTATTGCTATCATCACTACAAAATACCAAAAACATTACTTTTACTATTGTTACCTTTTGCTACCGTTATCAGCACTATCATATTACTTTGCTACTAAACACTTTGCTATGGATATTAAGTTTCCAGGTGTGGTTGAATTGACAACTCAGCTGCTAATACTTGAGAATATTCTTTGGCTCCCATTGTGTCGAATCAATAAATTTGGGTTGAATACTCTACCCTCGAAAACTGTTGCGATCCCCTATACTTGTGGATTATTGTTGGAAATATGCCCTAGAGGCAATAATAAAAGGATTATTATTATATTTCCTTGTTCATGATAATTGTCTTTTATTCATGCTATAATTGTGTTATCCGGAAATCGTAATACATGTGTGAATACATAGACACCAACATGTCCCTAGTAAGCCTCTAGTTGACTAGCTCGTTGATCAATAGATAGTCATGGTTTCCTGACTATGGACATTGGATGTCATTGATAACGAGATCACATCATTAGGAGAATGATGTGATGGACAAGACCCAATCCTAAACATAGCACAAGATCGTATAGTTCGTTTGCTAGAGTTTTTCCAATGTCAAGTATCTTTTCCTTAGACCATGAGATCGTGTAACTCCCGGATACCGTAGGAGTGCTTTGGGTGTACCAAACGTCACAACGTAACTGGGTGACTATAAAGGTATACTACGGGTATCTCCGAAACTGTCTGTTGGGTTGACACGGATCAAGACTGGGATTTGTCACTCCGTATGATGGAGAGGTATCTCTGGGCCCACTCGGTAATGCATCATCATAATGAGCTCAAAGTGACCAAGTGTCTGGTCACGGGATCATTCATTACGGTACGAGTAAAGTGACTTGCCGGTAACGAGATTGAACGAGGTATTGGGATACCGACGATCGAATCTCGGGCAAGTAACGTACCAATTGACAAAGGGAATTGTATACGGGGTTGCTTGAATCCTCGACATCGTGGTTCATCCGATGAGATCATCGAGGAGCATGTGGGAGCCAACAAGGGTATCCAGATCCCGCTGTTGGTTATTGACCGGAGAGCCATCTCGGTCATGTCTACATGTCTCCCGAACCCGTAGGGTCTACACACTTAAGGTTTAGTGACGCTAGGGTTGTAGAGATATGAATATGCAGTAAGCCGAGAGTTGTTCGGAGTACCGGATGAGATCCCGGACGTCACAAGGAGTTCCGAAATGGTCCGGAGGTGAAGAATTATATATAGGAAGTGCAGTTTCAGCCATCGGGAGAGTTTCGGGGGTCACCGGTATTGTACCGGGACCACCGGATGGGTCCCGGGGGTCCACCGGGTGGGACCACCCATCCCAGAGGGCCCCATGGGCTGAAGTGGGGAGGGGAACCAGCCCATAGTGGGCTGGTGCGCCCCCCTTGGCCCACCCCCTGCGCCTAGGGTTGGAAACCCTAGGGTGGGGGGCGCCCCACTTGCCTTGGGGGCCACTCCACCCTTGGCCGCCGCCCTCCCTAGGAGATCCCATCTCCTAGGGCCGGCGCCCCCCCTTGGGGAGCCTATATAAAGGGGGGGAGGGGCAGCCGCACCCTTGACTCTTGGCGCCTCCCTCTCCCCTGCTACACCTCTCTCTCTCGCAGTAGAACGGCGAAGCCGTGCTGCGGTGACCCCTGCATCCACCACCACGCCGTCATGCTGCTGGATCTTCATCAACCTCTCCTTCCCCCTTGCTGGATCAAGAAGGAGGAGACGTCATGCTGACCGTACGTGTGTTGAACGCGGAGGTGCCGTCCGTTCGGCGCTAGGATCTCCGGTGATTTGGATCACATCGAGTACGACTTCCTCATCCCCGTTCTTTGAACACTTCCGCGCGTGATCTACAAAGGTATGTAGATGCAATCCGATCACTCATTGCTAGATGAACTCATAGATGGATCTTGGTGAAACCATAGGAATTTTTTTGTTTTCTGCAACGTTCCCCAATAGTGGCATCATGAGCTAGGTCTATGCGTAGTTCTTTTCGCACAAGTAGAACACAATTTGTTGTGGGCGTAGATGTTGTCAAATTTCTTGCCGCTACTAGTCTTATTTTGCTTCAACGGTATTGTGGGATGAAGCGGCCCGGACTAACCTTACACGTACGCTTATGTGAGACCGGTTCCACCGACTGACATGCACTAGTTGCATAAGGTGGCTGGCGGGTGTCTGTCTCTCCCACTTTAGTTGGAGCAGATTTGATGAAAAGGTTCCTTATGAAGGGTAAATAGAAGTTGACAAACCACGTTGTGGCTTTAACGTAGGTAAGAAAACGTTCTTGCTAGAACCCTCTTGCAGCCACGTAAAACTTGCAACAACAATTAGAGGACGTCTAACTTGTTTTTGCAGCAAGTGTTTTGTGATGTGATATGGCCAAAGTTGTGATGAATGATGAATGATATATATGTGATGTATGAGATGTTCATGCTATTGTAATAGGAATCATGACTTGCATGTCGATGAGTATGACAACCGGCAGGAGCCATAGGAGTTGTCTTTATTTTTTGTATGACCTGCATGTCATTGAGAAACGCCATGTAAATTACTTTACTTTATTGCTAAACGTGTTAGCCATAGTAGTAGAAGTAATAGTTGGCGAGCAACTTCATGGAGACACGATGATGGAGATCATGGTGTCAAGCCGGTGACAAGATGATCATGGAGCCCCAAGATGGAGATCAAAGGAGCTATGTGATATTGGCAATATCATGTCACTATTATTATTTGATTGCATGTGATGTTTATCATGTTTTTGCATCTTTTTTACTTAGAACGACGGTAGTAAATAAGATGATCCCTCATAATAATTTCAAGAAAGTGTTCCCCCTAACTGTGCACCGTTGCGATAGTTCGTTGTTTCGAAGCACCACGTGATGATCGGGTGTGATAGATTCCAACGTTCACATACAACGGGTGTAAGATAGATTTACACATGCAAACACTTAGGTTGACTTGACGAGCCTAGCATGTACAGACATGGCCTCAGAACACAGAAGACCGAAGGTCGAGCATGAGTCGTATAGAAGATACGATCAACATGAAGATGTTCACCGATGTTGACTAGTCCGTCTCACGCGATGATCGGACACGGCCTAGTTAACTCGGATCATGTTATACTAAGATGACTGGAGGGATGTCTATCTAAGTGGGAGTACATTGAATAATTTGATTAGATGAACTTAATTATCATGAACTTAATCTAAACTCTTTACAACATGTATTGTAGATCAAATGGCCAACGTTGTCCTCAACTTCAACGCGTTCCTAGAGAAAACCAAGCTGAAAGACGATGGCAGCAACTATACGGACTGGGTCCGGAACCTGAGGATCATCCTCATAGCTGCCAAGGAAGACTATGTCCTACAAGCACCGCTAGGTGAAGCACCTGCTCTCCCTGCAGAACAAGACGTTATGAACGATTGGCAGACACGTACCAATGATTACTCCCTCGTTCAGTGCGACATGCTTTACAGCTTAGAGCCGGGGCTCCAAAAGCGTTTTGAGAGACACGGAGCATATGAGATGTTCGAAGAGCTGAAAATGGTTTTTCAAGCTCATGCCCGGGTCAAGAGATATGAAGTCTCTGACAAGTTCTTCAGCTGTAAGATGGAGGAAAACAGTTCTGTCAATGACCACATACTCACTATGTCTGGGTTACATAGCCTCTTGACTCAGCTGGGAGTTAATCTCCCGGATGACGCGGTCATTGACAGAATCCTTCAGTCGCTTCCACCGAGCTACAAGAGCTTTGTGATGAACTTCAATATGCAGGGGATGGAAAAGACCATTCCTGAAGTATTTGCAATGCTGAAATCAGCAGAGGTAGAAGTCAAAAAGGAACATCAAGTGTTGATGGTGAATAAAACCACTAAGTTCAATAAAGGCAAGGGTAAGAAGAACTTCAAGAAGGACGGAAAGGGACTTGCCGTGCCCGGCAAGCAAGCTGCCGAGAAGAAGCCAAAGAATGGACCCAAGCCCGAGACTGAGTGCTTTTATTGCAAGGAAAGTGGTCACTGGAAGTGGAACTGCCCCAAATACTTAGCGGACAAGAAGGCCGGCAAAACGAAAGGTATATGTGATATACATGTAATTGATGTGTACCTTGCCAATACTCGTAGTAGCTCCTGGGTATTTGATACCGGTGCAGTTGCTCACATTTGTAACTCAAAGCAGGAGCTGCAGAATAAGCGAAGACTGGCGAAGGACGAGGTGACGATGCGCGTCGGGAATGGTTCCAAGGTCGATGTGATCGCCGTCGGCACGCTACCTCTACATTTACCTACGGGATTAGTTTTGAACCACAATAATTGTTATTTAGTGCCAAGTTTGAGCATGAATATTGTATCAGGATCTCGTTTAATACGAGATGGCTACTCATTTAAATCCGAGAATAATGGTTGTTCTATTTATATGAGAGATATGTTTTATGGTCATGCTCCGATGGTGAATGGTTTATTCTTAATGAATCTCGAGCGTAATGCTACACATATTCATAGTGTGAGTACCAAAAGATGTAAGGTTGATAATGATAGTCCCACATACTTGTGGCACTACCGCCTTGGTCACATAGGTGTCAAACGCATGAAGAAGCTCCATGCAGATGGACTTTTAGAGTCTCTTGATTACAAATCATTTGACACATGCGAACCATGCCTCATGGGTAAAATGACCAAGACTCCGTTCTCAGGAACAATGGAGCGAGCAACCAACTTATTGGAAATCATGTTGGGGAACGTAGCAATAATTCAAAATTTTCCTACGTGTCACCAAGATCAATCTATGGAGTCATCTAGCAACGAGGGAGGAGTGGATCTACATACCCTTGTAGATCGCGCGCGGAAGCGTTCAAGAGAACGGGGTTGATGGAGTCGTACTCGTCGTGATCCAAATCACCGATGATCCTAGCGCCGAACGGACGGCACCTCCGCGTTCAACACACGTACGGAGCAGCGACTTCTCCTCCTTCTTGATCCAGCAAGGGGGGAGGAGAGGTTGATGGAGATCCAGCAGCACGACGGCGTGGTGGTGGAAGTAGCGGGATTCCAACAGGGCTTCGCCAAGCACTGCGGGAGGAGGGAGATGTGTCATGGGAGGGAGAGGGAGGCGCCAGGGCTTAGGTCTGGTTGCCCTCCCTTTCCCCCACTATATATAGGGCCAAGGGAGAGGGGGGGGGGCGCAGCCTTGGCCCTTCCTCCAAGGAAGGGTGCGGCCAAGGGAGGAGTCCCTCCTCCCCAAGGCACCTCGGAGGTGCCTCCCCCCTTTAGGACTCTTCCTTTCCCTCTTCTCTTGGCGCATGGGCCTCTTGGGGCTGGTGCCCTTGGCCCATATAGGCCAAGGCGCACCCCCTACAGCCCATGTGGCCCCCCGGGGCAGGTGGCCCCACCAGGTGGACCCCCGGGACCCTTCCGGTGGTCCCGGTACAATACCGGTGACCCCGAAACTTGTCCCGATGGCCGAAATAGCACTTCCTATATATAATTCTTTACCTCCGGACCATTCCGGAACTCCTCGTGACGTCCGGGATCTCATCCAAGACTCCGAACAACTTTCCGGTTACCGCATACTAATATCTTTATAACCCTAGCGTCACCGAACCTTAAGTGTGTAGACCCTACGGGTTCGGGAGACATGCAGACATGACCGAGATGACTCTCCGGTCAATAACCAACTGCGGGATCTGGATACCCATGTTGGCTCCCACATGTTCCACGATGATCTCATCGGATGAACCACGATGTCAAGGACTTAATCAATCCCGTATACAATTCCCTTTGTCTAGCGGCATTGTACTTGCCCGAGATTCGATCGTCGGTATCCCGATACCTTGTTCAATCTCATTACCGGCAAGTCTCTTTACTCATTCCGTAACACATCATCCCGTGATCAACTCCTTGATCACATTGTGCACATTATGATGATGTCCTACCGAGTGGGCCCAGAGATACCTCTCCGTTTACACGGAGTGACAAATCCCAGTCTCGATTCGTGCCAACCCAACAGACACTTTCGGAGATACCTGTAGTGTACCTTTATAGCCACCCAGTTACGTTGTGTCGTTTGGCACACCCAAAGCACTCCTACGGTATCCGGGAGTTGAACAATCTCATGGTCTAAGGAAATGATACTTGACATTTAGAAAAGCTTTAGCATACGAACTACACGATCTTGTGCTATGCTTAGGATTGGGTCTTGTCCATCACATCATTCTCCTAATGATGTGATCCCCTTATCAATGACATCCAATGTCCATGGTCAGGAAACTGTAACCATCTATTGATCAACGAGCTAGTCAACTAGAGGCTTACTAGGGACATGGTGTTGTTTATGTATCCACACATGTATCTGAGTTTCCTATCAATACAATTATAGCATGGATAATAAACGATTATCATGAACAAGGAAATATAATAATAATCAATTTATTATTGCCTCTAGAGCATATTTCCAACAAATCATACATACTGATGTGTGCGGTCCAATGAGTGTTGAGGCTCGCGGTGGTATCGTTATGTTCTCACTCACTGATGACTTGAGTAGATATGGGTATGTATACTTAATGAAACACAAGTCTGAGACCTTTGAAAGGTTCAAGGAATTTCAGAGTGAGGTAGAATCAACGTGACAGGAAAATCAAGTTCCTGCGATCAGATCGTGGAGGAGAATATTGAGTCACGAATTTGGCACACACTTAAGAAAATGTGGAATAGTTTCACAACTCACGCCGCCTGGAACACCTCAGTGTAATGGTGTGTCCGAACGTCGTAATCGCACTCTATTAGATATGGTGCGATCTATGATGTCTCTTACCTGATTTACCGCTATCATTTTGGGCTATGCTTTAGAGACTGCCGCATTCACTTTAAATAGGGCTCCGTCGAAACCGTTGAGACGACAACGTATGAATTATGGTTTGGGAAGAAACCTAAGCTGTCGTTTCTAAAAGTTTGGGATGCGATGCTTATGTTCAAGAAAACTTCAACTTGAAAAAGCTCGAACCCAGTCGGAAAAATGCGTCTTCATAGGATACCCTAAAGAAACTATTGGGTATACCTTCTACCCTCAGATCCGAAGGCAAGATCTTTGTTGCCAAGAATGGATCCTTTCTAGAGAAGAGTTCTCTCGAAAGAAGTAAGTGGGAGGAAAGTGAACTTGATGAAGTATTACCTCTTGAACCGGAAAGTAGTGCAGATCAAGGAAAATGTTCTTGTGGTGCCTCCACCGACTTAGAGAGAGGTAATGATGATGATCGTGAAACTTCAGAATCAAGTTGCTACTGAACTTCGTAGGTCCACAAGGACACGTTCCACACCAAAGTGGTACGGCAACCCTGTCCTGGAAATCATGTTGTTAGACAACGGTGAACCTTTCGAACTATGAAGAAGCGATGGCGGGCCCAGATTCCAACAAATGGCTTGAAGCCATGCAATCCGAGATAGGATCCATGTATGAAAACAAAGTATGGACTTTGACAGACTTGCCCGATGATCGGCGAGCGATAGAAAAAATGGATCTTTAAGAAGAAGACGGACGCGGATGGTAATGTTACCATCTATAAAGCTCGACTTGTCGCTAAGGGTTATCGACAAGTTCAAGGGGTTGACTACGATGAGACTTTCTCTCCCGTAGCGAAGCTGAAATCCGTCCGAATCATTTAGCAATTGCCGCATACTATGATTATGAGATATGGCAAGTGGATCAAAACGGCATTCCTTAATGGCTTTCTTAAGGAAGAATTGTATATGATGCAGCCGGGAAGGTTTTGTCATCCTAAGAATGCTAACAAGGTATGCAAGCTCCAGCGCTCCATTTATGGGCTGGTGCAAGCATCTCGGAGTTGGAACATTCGCTTTGAATGAAATGATCAAAGCGTTTGGGTTTATGCAGACTTATGGAGAAGCCTGCGTTTACAAAAGTGAGTGGGAGCTCTGTAGCATTTCTCATATTATATGTGGATGACATACTTTTGATGGGAAATGATATAGAACTTTTGGACAGCATTAAGGCCTACTTGAATAAGTGTTTTCAATGAAGGACCTTGGAGAAGCTGCTTATATATTAGGCATCAAGATCTATAGAGATAGATCAAGACGCCTCATAGGTCTTTCACAAAGCACATACCTTGATAAGATATTGAAGAAGTTCAATATGGATCAGTCTAAGAAGGGGTTCTTGCCTGTGTTGCAAGGTGTGGAATTGAGGTCAGCTCAATGTCCCGACCACGGCAGAAGATATAGAAGAGATGAGTGTCATCCCCTATGCCTCAGCCATAGGGTCTATTATGTATGCCATGCTGTGTACCAGACCTGATGTAAACCTTGCCGTAAGTTTGGTAGGTAGGTACCAAAGTAATCCCGGCAAGGAACACTGGACAGCGGTCAAGAATATCCTGAAGTACCTGAAAAGGACTAAGGAAATGTTTCTCATTTATGGAGGTGACGAAGAGCTCGTCGTAAAGGGTTACGTCGACGCTAGCTTCGACACAGATCTGGATGACTCTAAGTCACAAACCGGATACGTGTATATTTTGAATGGTCGGGGCAGTAAGCTGGTGCAGTTGCAAGCAGAGCGTCGTGGCGGGATCTACATGTGAAGTGGAGTACATGGCGGCCTCGGAGGCAGCACATGAAGCAATCTGGGTGAAGGAGTTCATCACCGACCTAGGAGTCATACCCAATGCGTCGGGGCCGATCAAGCTCTTCTGTGACAACACTGGAGCTATTGCACTTGCCAAGGAGCCCAGGTTTCACAAGAAGACTAGGCACATCAAGCGTCGCTTCAACTCCATCCGTGAAATGTTCAAGATGGAGACATAGAAATTTGTAAAGTACATACGGATCTGAATGTCGCAGATCCGTTGAATAAACCTCTCCCTAGGGCAAAACATGATCAACACCAGAACTCTATGGGTGTTCGATTCATCACAATGTAACTAGATTATTGACTCTAGTGCAAGTGGGAGACTGTTGGAAATATGCCCTAGAGGCAATAATAAAAGGATTATTATTATATTTCCTTGTTCATGATAATTGTCTTTGATTCATGCTATAATTGTGTTATCCGGAAATCGTAATACATGTGTGAATACATAGACACCAACATGTCCCTAGTAAGCCTCTAGTTGACTAGCTTGTTGATCAATAGATAGTCATGGTTTCCTGACTATGGACATTGGATGTCATTGATAACGAGATCACATCATTAGGAGAATGATGTGATGGACAATACCCAATCCTAAACATAGCACAAGATTGTATAGTTTGTTTGCTAGAGTTTTTCCAATGTCAAGTATCTTTTCCTTAGACCATGAGATCATGTAACTCCCGGATACCGTAGGAGTGCTTTGGGTGTACCAAACGTCACAACGTAACTGGGTGACTATAAAGGTATACTACAGGTATCTCCGAAAGTGTCTGTTGGGTTGACACGGATCAAGACTGGGATTTGTCACTCCGTATGACGGAGAGGTATCTCTGGGCCCACTCGGTAATGCATCATCATAATGAGCTCAAACTGACCAAGTGTCTGGTCACGGGATCATGCATTACGGTATGAGTAAAGTGACTTGCGGGGTAACGAGATTGAACGAGGTATTGGGATACCGACGATCGAATCTCGGGCAAGTAACGTACCAATTGACAAAGGGAATTGTATACGGGGTTGCTTGAATCCTCGACATCGTGGTTCATCCGATGAGATCATCGAGGAGCATGTGGGAGCCAACATGGGTATCCAGATCCCGCTGTTGGTTATTGACCGGAGAGCCATCTCGGTCATGTCTACATGTCTCCCGAACCCGTAGGGTCTACACACTTAAGGTTTAGTGACGCTAGGGTTGTAGAGATATGAATATGCAGTAACTCGAAAGTTGTTCGGAGTCCTGGATGAGATCCCGGATGTCACGAGGAGTTCCGGAATGGTCCAGAGGTGAAGAATTATATATAGGAAGTGCAGTTTCGGCCATCGGGAGAGTTTCGGGGGTCACCGGTATTGTACCGGGACCACCGGATGGATCCCGGGGGTCCACCGGGTGGGACCACCCATCCCGGAGGGCCCCATGGGCTGAAGTGGGGAGGGGAACCAGCCCATAGTGGGTTGGGCCACCCCACTTGCCTTGGGGGCCACTCCACCCTTGGCCGCCGCCCTCCCTAGGAGATCCCATCTCCTAGGGCCGGCGCCCCCCCTTGGGGAGCCTATATAAAGGGGGGGAGGGAGGGGCAGCCGCACCCTTGACTCTTGGCGCCTCCCTCTCCCCTGCTACACCTCTCCCTCTCGCAGTAGAACGGCGAAGCCCTGCTGCGGTGACCCCTGCATCCACCACCACGCCATCGTGCTGCTGGATCTTCATCAACCTCTCCTTCCCCCTTGCTGGATCAAGAAGGAGGAGACGTCACGCTGACCGTACGTGTGTTGAACGCAGAGGTGCCGTCCCTTCGGCGCTAGGATCTCCGGTGATTTCGATCACGTCGAGTACGACTTCCTCATCCCCGTTCTTTGAACGCTTCTGCGCGTGATCTACAAAGGTATGTAGATGCAATCCGATCACTCGTTGCTAGTAGAACTCATAGATGGATCTTGGTGAAACCGTAGGAATTTTTTTTGTTTTCTGCAACGTTCCCCAACAGTTATCACGCAACGTCATCACCCTCGACGTTTCTAACCTGATTCCCACCATCTGGAGAGATGCCAAGCACCCGCCATGACCTAGGTACTTTTCACCTTTAAACCCGTCCAACATCACCTGCCCGATGTACTTCAAATATATTAACCGTCGCTGTTACCTGTTATGCAGCTGGTAAAAACTACAAGGATGATGTTTCTTCTGGATCTAACAGCTTGGCCAACCAAGATCCTGGACTGAGGCATTGCCATGATCTTGTAAGCGCGTCTCTCTCTGTTGTATTGTTCTGTGCCTGCCAACGTGCTTTGCTAGGATTTTCGACCAGTAATCCCTGATTTCTACTACTGGCTGCTAAATTAGATATGTAGATGTCATACATGATACTACCTCGTACCTCCGTTCCTAAATATAAGTCTTTCTAGAGATTCCACTATAGGCTACATACGGAGCAAAATGAGTGAACCTACACTCGAAAATGCATCTATATACATTTGTATGTGGTCCATACTGGAATCTCTACAAAGACATATATTTAGGAACAGGGGCAGTACATTACACAAAATCGTAGGTGGCATGTAGGAATTCCAGTGCACTACATTAGGCTCCCTTAGAGTGCCTGCTAGTCCAGCATACAGAGTCATGGCTAGTTTATGGTACGCACACAATCGTTAATTGGTGGTTTAAATATGCACAAGGGATATGCAATGTAGTATCATGTAGAGATGTCTGAAATTAGCCGTGTCAACTTGCAGATATGGTTACACAATGAAAAAGTACAAGATGTATGTGGCAATTTCATGGAACATCGCAAAAAAAGGAGAGGCAGCGGTGAGCCTATACAGTGTGCTATGGTACGTCACTCCTCCATTGCAATCATCATGACATGTTATTTGTATGCCAGTTCTATTAGCCAAGTTTCTTAGGAACAGTTATTACGAGTTATCCTAAGAAAATAAGCACCTGTGAATATAAGCTCCATGTAATAAGCCAACCAGTTCTTTTCATTGCATTTTCAGCTTATCTTTGGTATGATTAGTGGAAAGTCTAGATTCCATTATATTTTTTTTCATTTTGCTGCCCATATGGAAATTAATTTGACTTGCAAACATCACAAATTGAACCCAGTGCAGTAATTAATATGATAGGAAAATAGACCATCACTATTTGCTCAAAATGCAAATACAAAGATACCATCTACTTGGCACAATCTACTTTGGTCAATGTTTTCCATAGAGATCCCATTGCCTAATTTAAACGAAGAACACATGACCCACATTTAAATGAAGAACAATTATTTATTGAAATTCGATGGTCCAAGTGGCTAGTTATTATCGTATAGCGGCACCACCTGAAAGCATCATATAGCAGCAGCAGCTCATAGAAACTCATCATACAGCAGCAGCAGTCTGCAATTCATCATATACTAGCAGCAGCTCATAGCAATTCATCATATAGCAGTAGCAGGAGCAGCTCACAACAATTCATCATATAGCAGCAGCAGGAGCAACTCATAGCAATTCATCATATAGCAGCAGCGGGAGCAGCTTGTAGCAACTCGTCATATAGCAGCAGCAATAGCTCATAGCAATTCATCATATAGCAGCAGCAGCAGCTCATAGCAACTCATCATACAGCAACAACACCTCATAGCAATTCATCATATAGCAGCAGCAGGAGCAGCTCATAGCAATGCATCATATAGCAGCAACAGAAGCAGCTCATAGCAATTCGTCGTATAGTGGATTGGAATGAAAATTTGGCAAAAAATCAGAGGAGATCCTCACCTTGTTGGATGAGCTCATCCTTCAACAGCACCTCAAGGCCATGGCCTGGGAGGAGGGGACGGGGAATAAGGTGCCTTCTGCCGCAGTGTGGCATTAGTCGTAGTTGTGCAGCGCCCGCCGGAGTAGTGCATTGGACAAACCACAGTGGAGCAGCTGCTGGAGACCATGAGAATGATGGGCGATGCTAGAGGGAGGAGCAGCCAGGGAGATTTTCCCCTACCCGCCGGCCATGTAGCCTAGCTGTACATAGCATCATCGAGGACCAGGCCAGATGGGACCAGTGGTGACGGCTCGCTGGAGGAACCCTACTGCTGCAGGCAGGGGATCGATGTAGAGGGAAAGGGGAGAGGATATGCAAGCGGGCAGGGCAATGAATGCTTGCGTGTTTTTTCTTACTTGAGGGTCGGGTGTGACATGGGCGTCAGCAGTTGTATTTTGAGTGTAATATAGGCAGACAACAGAGTCATTTCACTATTCCCCTTCCCTTCAATCTTTAGTGAGGTTCTACCCGGAACACCCCCCTCCAAAGCGAAATTAGTTAAGCGCAAGCCCATAACTCAAAAATGACTTCTTTACATATTTTATGGCTTATTTTGACAATATGCCCTGAAAAGGCGGAATCAAACTGGCCCTTAACCTGTAATTCAATTGTGCGTGCAATGATGAATCACTCCTGCCTGCTATCTGTACATTTAGGCATCATCATACATGGCATAACCTAATACATGTGCATTTCATTGTAGAATCTGGAATATGCAATGTTTATGTTAGTTCATACGTTGCACATGATGTTTAAATGCCCCTTAAATCTGGTCAGTCAAGTGATGGTCTTTAAGCCTCCTTCTTTGCTTCTTTTCTTGATTTGTAAGATTTGCTCACACATCTGTTCAATTGCTTGTTTGCATCAGCCAGCCATACTAGGACTATTTGCTTTGATTACTTGCTTTTCTTGACCTAACACTCTAACAGAGCTTGTCAACGATTTAAACACCAAGGGCTGCTGTAGTGGGGCCTTTTCTAACTCATAGCTGACATAAAGGTTTGGCTGTACACTACAGTAGGCTCTCCAAGAGTACCTGGAGAACCAGTTCGAAGGTATGCCTAGTTTTTACATAGTGCAGACATAGTAAATGCTCATTTCATTGTGTGCAAGTGCAAGATATGCAGCATGTTTCATTATGTGGTGTTGTTTTGTTATAATCTCATCCTTTTGTGTTCACAGACTGGAAAGTATGCATATTTATCTTCCAAGGAGACGAGTAACTAGTTTGTGTCACCTTGCAGAGGGGGTGCAATGAACATAAGATTGAGGATTTCCAAGTACAAGATGTTAGGAAGGAGCCTTGCAAGAGAAGTAGGAGCTGCGCTGAGCCTCTTCAACCTGCTAAGGTAAGTCACTGTATGCAACTCAACAGTTCAATTCCTTGTTTGTTTCAGGCATAGTTAATTTTCTCTTTTCAATTGCTTTATTTGTCCTTAGTTAATGAGATGCCCAAATAATCATGCCTGATGTTCGGTACTTGTATCACTATTAGCTGACATAATTAAAGGCCTTACCATTTAATTACTCTACCGAAGTGTGCCTGAAACTTTGAAGTCTATTAACCAACTATTATTGCATGAGGCTCACAATCTAGTTTGTACTACACTAATGATTGCATAGTTTTTCCTGCTGTAGTATGTTTGTATGAAACCCTCTGCTGTTCATTATGCTCCCTAAGACTTTAACTGAGGCACAGAATAGCCAACTGCTTGCTTACTTATACACAACGTGCTGTCTAAATTTGTAACTTGTCTATGTTTTTGATTGGGCCCCAACATCATGCTCCTCTGGTGAGTTAAGAGGGATTTCTGTATGCAGGCTGCACAGACTATCTTTTTTATAATTTTTAAAATATCACCTGCTTATGCTTCATGACATATAACATTTTTTTTCAAAGTGACGTGTAACATTATTGTTAGTCCTGTTTTGCCATGTAGTACAAAATAGTGTCTTGTTCGCTTCACTGTTGTAACTATATTTTTGCCCTAGTCATGTGTACTTACAGAAACATTTCAGGCTGAAGTGGCATCAACACAAAGATCTGTGAGCAGTGCGGCATGGCCGTTACCGAATGATTATGGATTGGAATTGGAATGTGCTGATGTTCTCGAGCATCAACTAGAGGTGGCAAGACAACGTGTAGATTATTGTGAATGTATAATCAACAAGTTGAGACTGGACATGCAGGTATTAGATGCAGGAGTCAAAAAAATGAAACAAGACACTGAGGTAACCATGAAGGAATTGGAGATTTTGCAGACTAAAATTTGTGCTATCTGAATCCGGCCAATCCTATTTTCTAAAGAGTTTATAGTTCAAATGGAGTTAAGTTGATGCGCGTCCATGATGTATGAGCTGTATTTGCCCAGTGTATCTAATTTGCTGTTTCTGTATGCTTTATTATCACCTGTGCCGAACCATAATGCCCAGTGGGTATAATCGGCTGTAATTTCTTTATTGTATAGTGTAGGATTATTCTACCTTTCTATGCCTTGATCTCTTTGTTGTATAGTGTATGCTTTTTAGAGGTGATAGTATTGAGTAGGATAATTCTTTGAATATGCTATATCGTTCAAACGGGGGCCAACTCGCCCGACCATGGCCCTTCACGGGCCATCGGATCCATGGGCCTTCTACGTCTCATAGGATCCATGGGCCTTCTACATCTCGTAGGATCCATGGGCCTTCTACATCTCGTAGGATCCATGGGCCGCCGACTCATTTATGGGTCTTGTACGGGCCTTTAATGGGCCGTAGATGGGCCTTTAATGGAAATCGTACGTTTTATGGGCTGACCATAACGGGTCGTTAATAGGCCGTATTTGGTGATGCTACGAAAATGGCCCAACAGACTAACGGTCCACAAACGGGCCGACTGTAGCGACGGGCTGAATTTGGCCCACAAGCAGAAAATGACAGTAACGGGCCGTAAGTAACCGAATGCTGCAAATGAGCCCAAGAATAAATGGGCCCGCAGAAGGCCGAAAGTTAACTTGGGCTGGAAACAGCCCAACGGAATAACGGGCCGTTAATGGGTATAAAGTGATACACTATTCACTATGGGCCAGTTTCACCACGGGCCGTTAATGGGTGCAAGTAATACACTGTTCATTACGGGCCAGTTTCAGCACGGGCCGCTAATGGGCCAAGAGTTACAAAGGGCCTCATATGGGCCGAAAGACGTCCTGGACTATACATGGGCCAGAAGTGAAAACGGGCTGGAATCATATTGGATGGCCCAGATGACGCTACTGGGCCTAATTCGGATAGGGCGTAACGGGCCATGGGTTAGCGGGCTGTAAATGGGCTATATGCGAACATGCCGTTAACAGGCTTTCCATGGGCCGGCCCGCCAGCTTTGGACCAAGTCAAACAGGCCGGCCTTTTCACAGGAATGGGCCACTGTTGGGCCATGCCAGGTATCGGCGTATCATAGGCGCCTTCTGTCCAGTGAGTGGATGACATCTGTCCCAACGATGAGCCGACATGTGTTTCCTCTAGCCAATGATGATTTTACATGTGGAAAATCCCCATTGGTCGAGGCTGTTAACGGGTTATCGGATCCAAAATCCGACCTGATAGCTTAACGGTGTTCTGTTACGGTGGATGCCACGTGTCAGTCACCCTTGACGAAAGCACTTCTGTGACGCGCGATTTATCGTCATGGAAGTGGACACTTCCGTGATGATAATTTTGGTAATGTCATGGAACACTTCTACAACAGCACAGGTATGACTATCTTGATTCTGTCATAAATTTGTCATGGATGTACATGCATGACAAAAAACACGACCTACTATGACAAACACGTATCATCACGGAAGTGTATTTTTTTTGTAGTGGAACGTCATGGAGCATATGAGATGTTCCAGGAGTTGAAGTTAATATTTCAGGAAAATGCCCAATTGAGAGATATGAAGTCTCCAATAAGTCCTACAGCTGCAAGATGGAGGAAAGTAGTTCTGTCAGTGAACATATACTCAAAATGTCTGGGTATCATAATCACTTGACTCAACTGGGAGTTAATCTTCCTATTGATAGTGTCATTAACAGAGTTCTTCAATCACTGCCACCAAGCTACAAAAGCTTTGTGATGAACTATAATATGTAAGGAATGAATAAGACAATTCCCGAGCTCTTCGCAATGCTAAAGGCAGCGGAGGTAGAAATCAAGAAGGAGCATTGATGTCTACTACACAACCTTCTTCTTGTAGACGTTGTTGGGCCTCCAAGTGCAGAGGTTTGTAGGACAGTAGCAAATTTCCCTCAAGTGGATGACCTAAGGTTTATCAATCCGTAGGAGCCGTAGGATGAAGATGGTCTCTCTCAAGCAACCCTGCAACCAAATAACAAAGAGTCTCTTGTGTCCCCAACACACCCAATACAATGGTAAATTGTATAGGTGCACTAGTTCGGCGAAGAGATGGTGGTACAAGTGGTATATGGATAGTAGATAAAGGTTTTTGTAATATGAAAATATAAAAACAGCAAGGTAACTGATGATAAAAGTGAGCACAAACGGTATTGCAATGCGTTGAAACAAGGCCTAGGGTTCATACTTTCACTAGTGCAAGTCCTCTCAACAATAATAACATAATTGGATCACATAACTATCCCTCAACATGCAACAAAGAGTCACTCCAAAGTCACTAATAGAGGAGAACGAACGAAGAGATTATGGTAGGGTACGAAACCACCTCAAAGTTATACTTTCCAATCAATCCGTTGGGCTATTCCTATAAGTGTCACAAATAGCCCTAGAGTTCGTACTCGAATAACACCTTAAGACACAAATCAACCAAAACCCTAATGTCACCTAGATACTCCAATGTCACCTCAAGTATCCATGGGTATGATTATACGATATGCATCACACAATCTCAGATTCATCTATTCAACCAACACATAGAACCTCAAAGAGTGCCCCAAAGTTTCTACCGGAGAATCACGACGAAAACGTGTGCCAACCCCTATGCATAGGTTCATGGGTGGAACCCGCAAGTTGATCACCAAAACATACATCAAGTGAATCACATGATATCCCATTGTCACCACAGATACGCACGGCAATACATACATCAAGTGTTCTCAAATCTTTAAAGACTCAATCCGATAGATAACTTCAAAGGGAAAACTCAATCCATTACAAGAGAGTAGAGGGGGAGAAACATCATAAGATCCAACTATAATAGCAAAGCTCGCGATACATCAAGATCGTACCACCTCAAGAACACGAGAGAGAGAGAGAGAGATCTGATACGTCCATTTTGCATCATGATTTTATATCAACATTTATTGCGTTATGGGTTGTTATTGCACATTATGTCACAATACTTATGCCTATTCTCTTTTATTTTACAAGGTTTACATAAAGAGGGAGAATGCTGGCAGCTGGGATTCTGGGCTGGAAAAGGGGAAATAGTAGAGACCTATTTTGCACAGCTCCAAAAGCCTGAAACTTCACGGATGATGTTTTCCAAATATATAAAAAATACTGAGCACAAGAACCTCACCAGGGGGCCACACCATTCCCACGAGGGTGGGGGGGCGCGCCCTACCCCCCCAGGGCGCGCCCCCTACCTCTTGGCCCCCCTGGTGCCCTCCGGTGGCCATCTTCTGCTATATGGAGTCTTTCGATGGGGAAAAAATCATAAGCCATCTTCTCAGACGAAACTCCGCTGCCACGAGGCGGAACCTTGGTGGAATCAATCTAGGGCTCTAGCGGAGATGTTCTACCGGGGAAACTTCCCTCCCGGAGGGGAAATCATCGCCATCGTCATCACCAACGCTCCTCTCATCGGGAGAGGGCAATCTCCATCAACATCTTCATCAGCACCATCTCATCTCAAAACCCTAGTTCATCTCTTGTATCCAATTCTTGTCTCCAAGTCCGGGATTGGTGCTAGTAGGTTGCTAGTAGTGTTAATTACTCCTTGTAGTTGATGCTAGTTGGTTTAATTAGTGGAAGATCAATGTTCAGATCCTATATGCATATTAATACCCCTCTGATTATGAACATGTTTATGCTTTGTGAGTAGTTACTTTTGTTCCTGAGGACATGGGAGAAGTCTTGCTATTAGTAGTCATGTGAATTTGGTATTCGTTCGATATTTTGATGAGATGTATGTTGTCTCTCCTCTAGTGGTGTTATGTGAACGTCGACTACATGACACTTCACCATTATTTGGGCCTAGAGGAAGGCATTGGGAAGTAATAAGTATATGATGGGTTGCTAGAGTGACAGAAGCTTAAACCCTAGTTTATGCGTTGCTTCGTAAGGGGCTGATTTGGATCCATATGCTTCATGCTATGGTTAGATTTACCTTAATACTTTTGTTATATTTGCGGATGCTTGCAATAGAGGTTAATCATAAGTGGGATGTTTGTCCAAGTAAGGACAACACCCAAGCACTGGTCCAACCACATACCAAATTATCAAAGTACCGAATGTGAATCATATGAACGTGATGAAAACTAGCTTGACGATTTTCCCATGTGTCCTCGGGAGCGCTTTACATCATATAAGAGTTTGTTCAGGCTTGTCCTTTGCTACAAAAGGATTGGGCCACCTTGCTGCACCTTATTTACTTTTGTTACTTGTTGCTCGTTACAAATTATCTTATCACAAAAACTATCTTTTACCACTTATTTCAGTACTTGCAGAGAATACCTTGCTGGAAACCGCTTATCATTTCCTTCTGCTCCTCGTTGGGTTCGACACTCTTACTTATCTAAAGGACTATGATAGATCCCCTATACTTGTGGGTCATCAAGACTCTTTTCTGGCGCTGTTGCCGGGGAGTGAAGCGCCTTTGGTAGGTGGAATTTGGTAAGGAAAAATTTATATAGTGTGCTGAAATTTACTGTCACTTGTTACCATGGAAGGTAATCCTCTGAGGGGCTTGTTCGAGGTATCTTCGCCCCGACCAGTAGAGGAAAGAGTTGCTCCTCAACCTACTGAACCTGCTGAAAATGAATATGAAAATGAAAATGCTTGCTTTGAAGTTCCTTCGGGTATGATAGAAAAACTTCTAGCTAATCCTTTTTAGGAGATGGAACAAAACATCCTGATGAACATCTGATATATGTGGATCAAGTTTGTGGATTATTTAAGCTTGCAAGTGTACCCAGAGATGTTGTTAAAAAGAAGGTCTTTCCCTTATCTTTGAGGGGAGATGCATCAACATGGTATAGGCTATGTGATGATATGAGGTCTTGGAATTACAAACGATTGAAATTGGAATTTCATCAGAAGTTTTATCCTATACATCTTGTTCATCATGATCGCAATTATATATATAATTTTTGGCCTCGCGAAGGAGAAAGCATCGCTCAAGCTTGGGGGGGGCTTAAATCAATGTTATATTCATGCCCCAATCATGAGCTCTCAAGAGAAATGATTATTCAAATTTTTTATGCTCGGCTTTCTGGTAACAACCGCACCATGCTTGATGCTTCTTGTGCCGGCTCTTTCATGATGAAGACTATTGAATTCAAATGGGATTTATTGGAAAGAATTAAACGCAACTCTGAAGATTGGGACCTCGACAATGGTAAGGAGCCAGGTATGACACCTAGTTTTGATTGTGTTAAATCTTTTATGGATACCGATATATTTCGTAAATTTAGCACTAAATATGGACTTGACTCTGAGATAGTAGCTTCTTTCTGTGAATCTTTTGCTACTTATGTTCATCTCCCCAAGGAGAAGTGGTTTAAATATCATTCTCCCATAGAAGTAAAAGTAGCTGCACCTATTAAAGTTGAAGAAAAGACTGTTACTTATAATGATCCTATTGTTCCTACTCTTATGTTGAGAAACCACCTTTCCCTGTTAAGATAAAGGATCATGCTAAAGCTTCAACTGTGGTTCGTAAAAGCAATATTAAAACATATACACCTCCTAAGCAAGTTAAAGTTGAACCTAATATTGTTATTGTTAAAGATCTCTTGTCTGATAATATTGATGGGTATGTTATTTATTTCTGTAATGAAACTGCTAGAATTGCTAAACCCCGTGATAAAGATAAACCTAGACCTGTAGTAGGCATGCCTGTTATTTCTGTTAAAATAGGAGATCATTCTTATCATGGCTTATGTGATATGGGTGCTAGTGCTAGTGCAATACCTTATTCCTTATACAAAGAAGTTATGCATGATATTGCACCCGCTGAGATGGAAGATATTGATGTCACAATTAAACTTGCCAATAGAGATACTAGTTCAACAATGGGAATTGTTAGAGATGTTGAAGTCTTGTGTGGGAAAACTAAATATCCTGCTGATTTTCTTGTTCTTGGTTCCCCACAAGATAGCTTTTGTCCCATTATATTTGGTAGACCCTTCTTAAATACTATTAACGCTTCCATAGATTGCAAAAGAGATGTTGTTACTGTCGGTTTAGATGATATGACTCATGAATTTAATTTTTCTAAATTTAGTAGACAACACCGTGAAGAAGAATTACCTAGTAAGGATGAAATTATTGGTCTTGATTCTATTGTCGTACCTCCTAGTGATCCTTTAGAACAATATTTGCTAGACCATGAAAATGATATGTTTATGAATGAAAGAAGGGAATTAGATGAAGTATTCTTTAAACAGGAACCTATTCTGAAAAATAATTTACCTGTTGAAATCCTAGGGGATCCTCCTCCACCCAAGGGTGATCCCGTGTTTGAGCTTAAACCGTTACCTGATACCCTTAAATATGCATATCTTGATGATAAAAAGATATATCCTGTTATTATTAGTGCTAACCTTTCAGAGTATGAAGAAGAGAGATTATTGAAAACTCTGAAGAAGCACCATGCTACTATTGGGTATACTCTTGATGATCTTAAGGGCATTAGTCCCACTCTATGTGAACATAAAATTAATTTGGAAGAAGGTGCTAAACCAGTTTGTGATCATCAACGTCGGCTGAATCATAAAATGAAAGAAGTGGTAAGAAAGGAGATACTAAAGCTCCTTGAGGTAGGTATAATTTATCCCGTTGCTGATAGTCAGTGGGTAAGCCATGTCCATTTGTGTCCCTAAGAAGGGAGGTATTACTGTTGTTCCTAATGATAAAGATGAACTGATTCCTCAAAGAATTATTACAGGTTATAGGATGGTAATTGATTTCCGCAAATTAAATAAGGCTACTGAAAAAGATCATTACCCCTTACCTTTTATTGATCAAATGCTAGAAATATTATCTAAACATACACATTTTTGCTTTCTAGATGGTTATTCTGTATTCTCTCAAATACCTGTGTCAGCCAAAGATCAATCAAAGACTACTTTTACATGCCCTTTTGGTACTTTTGCTTATAGACGTATGCCTTTTGGTTTATGTAATGCACCTGCTACCTTTCAAAGATGCATGATGGCTATATTCTCTGACTTTTGTGAAAAGATTTGTGAGGTTTTCATGGACGACTTTTCCGTCTATGGGTCTTCTTTTGATGATTGCTTGAGCAACCTTGATCGAGTTTTGCAAAGATGTGAAGAAACTAATTTTGTCTTGAATTGGGAAAAGTGCCACTTTATGGTTAATGAAGGTATTGTCTTGGGGCATAAAGTTTCTGAAAGAGGTATTGAAGTTGATAAAGCCAAGGTTGATGCTATTGAAAAGATGCCATGTCCCAAGGACATCAAAGGTACAAGAAGTTTCCTTGGTCATGTCGGATTTTATAGGAGGTTCATTAAGGACTTCTCAAAAATCTCTCGGCCTCTGACTAATTTATTACAAAAAGATATACCATTTGTCTTTGATGATGATTGTGTAGAAGCATTTGAAATATACTTAAGAAAGCATTGATCTCTGCACCTATTGTTCAGCCACCTGATTGGAATTTACCCTTTGAAATTATGTGTGATGCTAGTGATTATGCTGTAGGTGCTGTTCTAGGACAAAGAGTTGATAAGAAACTAAATGTTATTCAATATGCTAGTAAAACTCTAGACAATGCTCAAAGAAACTATGCTACTACTGAAAAAGAATTCTTAGCAGTTGTATTTGCTTGTGATAAGTTTAGACCTTATATTGTTGATTCTAAAGTAACTATTCACACTGATCATGCTGCT
Source organism: Triticum urartu (assembly GCF_003073215.2). Classification (NCBI taxonomy): domain Eukaryota; kingdom Viridiplantae; phylum Streptophyta; class Magnoliopsida; order Poales; family Poaceae; genus Triticum; species Triticum urartu. The sequence goes on along the minus strand of NC_053028.1, from coordinate 653,185,493 downwards.
ATTAAATATCTTATGGAAAAGAAAGATGCTAAACCTAGACTTATTAGATGGGTTCTCTTACTACAAGAATTTGGTTTGCATATTGTTGATAGAAAAGGAGCTGAGAACCCAGTTGCAGACAACTTGTCTAGGTTAGAAAATGTGCTTGATGACCCACTACCTATTGATGATAGTTTTCCTGATGAGCAATTAAATGTCATAAATGCTTCTCATACTGCTCCATGGTATGCTGATTATGCTAATTACATTGTTGCTAAGTTTATACCACCTAGTTTCACATACCAGCAAAAGAAAAAGTTATTCTATGATTTGAGGCATTACTTTTGGGATGACCCACATCTTTGTAAAGAAGGAGTAGATGGTGTTATTAGACGTTGTGTACCTGAGCATGAATAGGAACATATCCTACGCAAGTGTCACTCCGAAGCTTATGGAGGACACCATGCTGGAGATAGAACTACACATAAGGTATTGCAATCTGGTTTTTATTGGCCTACTCTCTTCAAGGATGCCCGTAAGTTTGTCTTATCTTGTGATGAATGTCAAAGAATTGGTAATATCAGTAGACGTCAAGAAATTCCCATGAATTATTCACTTATTATTGAACCGTTTGATGTTTGGGGCTTTGACTATATGGGACCTTTTCCTTCCTCTAATGGTTATACACATATTTTAGTTGCTGTTGATTATGTTACTAAGTAGGTAGAAGCTATTCCAACTAGTAGTGCAGATCATAACACTTCTATTAAAATGCTTAAAGAAGTTATTTTTCCAAGATTTGGAGTCCCTAGATATTTAATGACTGATGGTGGTTCACATTTTATTCATGGTGCTTTCTGTAAAATGCTTGCTAAATATGATGTTAATCATAGAATTGCATCTCCTTATCACCCTCAGTCTAGTGGTCAGGTAGAATTGAGTAATAGAGAACTCAAATTAATTTTGCAAAAGACTGTTAATAGGTCTAGAAAGAATTGGTCCAAGAAACTTGATGATGCATTATGGTCCTATAGAACTGCATATAAAAATCCTATGGGTATGTCTCCGTATAAAATGGTCTATGGAAAAGCATGTCACTTACCTCTCGAACTTGAACACAAGGCTTATTGGGCTATTAAAGAACTTAATTATGATTTTAAACTTGCCGGTGAGAAGAGGTTATTTGATATTAGCTCACTTGATGAATGGAGAACCCAAGCCTACGAAAATGCCAAGTTGTTTAAAGAAAAAGTTAAAAGATGGCATGACAAAAGGATACAAAAGCGTGAGTTTAATGTAGGTGATTATGTATTGCTATACAACTCTCATTTAAGATTTTTTGCAGGAAAACTTCTCTCTAAATGGGAAGGTCCTTACGTTATCGAGGAGGTCTACCGTTCCGGTGCCATAAAAATCAACAACTTCGAAGGCACACATCCGAAGGTGGTGAACGGTCAAAGAATCAAACACTATATCTCAGGTAATCCCATAAATGTTGAAACCAATGTTATTGAAACTGTAACCCTGGAAGAATACATAAGGGACACTTTCCGGAACGTTTCAGACTCCGAAAAGGAATAGGTATGTGGTGCGGTAAGTAAACCGACTCCAAAACAGTTTTTAAGGCAATATTTCTCCGTTTTGGAATATTTAGAAAAATAGAAAAAATAAGCAGCAGTCCGAGAAGGACACGAGGGCTCCACGAGGGTGGAGGGTGTGCCCTACCCTATTGGGCGCGCCCCCTACCTCCTGGGCACCTCGGGTGCTCTCCGGACTCCGTTTTCGTACACGACATGTATTTTGGTCGGTAAAAATTCATTATATAATCTCCCGGAGGTTTTGAGTCCCCTATCACGCAAAAATCTCATGTCTTTGTTTCGAGTTGTTTTCTGTCAGGGTTGTCAAGGCTAGGCACTATGTCGTCTCCCTCCTCCTCCAACCATGAGGGCAATGATGCTTGGCTAATGAAGATAGAGCTGAAGAGAGAAGAACCTATGGAGATCAACAAGGATGAAGGGATCAAGAAGGCCATGGAGGACCAAGTTCCAGCAACAGAAGACACCCTTCAACTGGATCACAATCTTCTTACCCCAATAGAAATCGAAGCTTTCAAGATGATTGAGTTGGCTCGTATACAAAATAAGTATCTCACACGTGAAAATATTTTGTTGAAGGAGCATATCATCGCACTCAAGGGCATGATCCGCAAGTTAGAAGACCTCCTACGCTCGATGTGCGACTATCCATCATCAGCAACCCCACCTTCTTCACCAGCAAAGGAGACATAATCTCATGGGTATGGGCACTCCACTTTGCAACTGCCAAGCTTGGGGGAGTGCCCTGCTATCGTATCACCATCACTTTGTCTTTACTGTTTTTCTTAGTTCGATCCTTTTGGTAATATCTTGATCTAGTAGAATAAAAGTTGTTAGTATGATCTAGTTGTGAGTTCTTCTTTATTATCCTTCTATGTAATCGAGTCCGTGAGCTATATAATAAAGATTAGTGTTGAGTCAAGGGCTTGATTATTTTGCCATGATCCTAAAGGAATAAAAGAAAAGAGAAAGAAATAAAAAGAAACAAAGAGATCATATGAGTCTTATGGAGAGTAATGAGCTCACATAGAAAGAGTATGATGAATAGAAGTTATTGAGGGTTGACAAACACAGTTTTGGTCATCGTTGCAATTAATAGGAAGTAATAAAGAAAGAGAGGTCTTCACATATAAATATACTATCTTGGACATCTTTTATGATTGTGAGCACTCATTAAAATATGACATGCTAAAGAGTTGACATTGGACAAGGAAGACAACGTAATGGGTTATGTTTCCTTACATCTGAGATAAATTATATTGTCTTGGATCTTCCAACATGATGAGCTTGCCTTTCCCCCTCATGCTAGCCAAATTCATTGCACCAAGTAGAGATACTACTTGTGCTTCCAAACACCCTTAAACCAGTCTTGCCATAAGAGTCCACCATATCTACCTATGGATTGAGTAAGATCCATCAAGTAAGTTGTCATCAGTGCAAGCAATAAAAATTGCTCTCTAAATATGTATGATTGATTGGTGTGGAGGATAAGCTTTATACGAGCGTGTGATATGGAAGTAATAAAAGCGACAGACTGCATAATAAAGGTCTATATCGTAAGTGGCAATATAAAGTGACGTTCTTTTGCATTAAGATTTTGTGCATCCAACCCATAAAAGCGCATGACAACCTATGCTTCCCTCTGCGAAGGGCCTATCTTTTACTTTTATCTCCTACATTGCATAAGAGTCATGGTGATTTTCACCCTTCCTTTTTACATTTTATCCTTTGGCAAGCACAATATGTTGGAAAGATCCAGGTATATATGGCTAATTGGATGTCAGTTTTCATGAACTATTACTTTTGACATTACCCTTGAGGTAAAACGTTGGGAGGCAAAACTATAAGCCCCTATCTTTCTCTGTGTCCGATTAAAACTCCATACCCATAAGTATTGCGTGAGTGTCAGCAATTGTGAAAGATTATATGATAGTTGAGTATGTGGACTTGCTGAAAAGCTCTTATACATTGACTCTTTCCTATGTTATGATAAATTGTAGTTGCTTCAATGACCGAGATTGTAGTTTGTTAGTTTTCAATGAAGTTTATGATTCATACTTGATATTGTGATTGAATTATTACTCTAGCATCAGATATTATATGACAAAGAATTATGTAAGTTGTTGTTCTAAGAATGATCATGATGCCCTCATGCCCGTATTTTATTTTTATCGACACCTCTATCTCTAAACATGTGGACATATTTTTCGATTTCGGCTTTTCGCTTGAGGACAAGGGAGGTCTAAGCTTGGGGGAGTTGATACATCCATTTTGCATCATGCTTTTATATCAATATTTATTGCATTATGGGCTGTTATTACACATTATGTCACAATACTTATGCCTATTGTCTCTTATTTTACAAGGTTTACATAAAGAGGGAGAATGCTAGCAGCTGGGATTCTGGGCTGGAAAAGGAGCAAATATTAGAGACCTATTCTGCACAGCTCCAAAAGTCCTGAAACTTCACGGATGATGTTTTCCAAATATAAAAAAAAATACTAAGCACAAGAACCTCACCAGGGGGGCCACACCCTTCCCACGAGGGTGGGGGCACGCCCTACCTCCTAGGGCACGCGCCCCCTACCTCGTGGGCCCCCTGGTGGCCCTCCACTGGCCATCTTTTGCTATATGGAGTCTTTCGATGGGAAAAAAATCATAAGCCATCTTCTCGGACGAAACTCCGCCGCCACGAGGCAGAATCAATCTAGGGCTCTGGCGGAGCTATTCTGCCGGGGAAACTTCCCCCCCGGAGGGGGAAATCATCGCCATCGTCATCACCAACGCTCCTCTCATCGGGAGAGGGCAATCTCCATCAACATCTTCATCAGCACCATCTCATCTCAAAATCCTAGTTCATCTCTTGTATCCAATTCTTGTCTCCAAGTCCGGGATTGGTGCTAGTAGGTTGCTAGTAGTGTTAATTACTCCTTGTAGTTGATGCTAGTTGGTTTAATTGGTGGAAGATCATATGTTCAGATCCTATATGCATATTAATACCCCTCTGATTATGAACATGTTCATGCTTTGTGAGTAGTTACGTTTGTTCCTGAGGACATGGGAGAAGTCTTGCTATTAGTAGTCATGTGAATTTGGTATTCATTCAATATTTTGATGAGATGTATGTTGTCTCTCCTCTAGTGGTGTTATGTGAACGTCAACTACATGACACTTCACCATTATTTGGGCCTAGAGGAAGGCATGGGGAAGTAATAAGTAGATGATGGGTTGCTAGAGTGACAGAAGCTTAAACCCTAGTTTATGCGTTGCTTCGTAAGGGGCTGATTTGGATCCATATGCTTCATGCTATGGTTAGGTTTACCTTAATACTTTTGTTGTATTTGCGGATGCTTGCAATAGAGGTTAATCATAAGTGGGATGTTTGTCCAAGTAAGGACAGCACCCAAGCACCGGTCCACCCACAAACCAAATTATCAAAGTACCGAACGCGAATCATATGAACGTGATGAAAACTAGCTTGACGATATTCCCATGTGTCCTCGGGAGCGCTTTACATCATATAAGAGTTTGTCCAGGCTTGTCCTTTGCTACAAAAGGATTGGGCCACCTTGATGCACCTTATTTACTTTTGTTACTTGTTGCTCGTTACAAATTATATTATCACAAAAACTATGTGTTACCACTTATTTCAGTACTTGCAGAGAATACCTTGCTGGAAACCGCTTATCATTTCCTTCTGCTCCTCGTTGGGTTCGACACTCTTACTTATCGAAAGGACTATGATAGATCCCCTATACTTGTGGGTCATCAAGATCAAACACATAGCTACTGGTACATACCCTCAGCCCCGAGGGAGAACTATGATACGTCTCCGTCGTATCTATAATTTTTTATTGTTCCATGCCAATATTCTACAACTTTCATATACTTTTGGCAACTTTTTATACTATTTTTGGGACTAACATATTGATACAATGCCCAGTGCCAGTTCCTATTTGTTGCATGTTTTTTGTTTCACAGAATATCCATATCAAACGGAGTCCAAACAGGATAAAAACTGACGGAGATTTTTTTTGGAATATATATGATTTTTGGGAAGAAAAATCCACACGAGACGATGCCCGAGGGGGCCACGAGGCAGGGGGACGCGCCCCAGGGGGCAGGTGCGCCCCTGACCCTCGTGGCCACCCCGTAAGGCGGTTGATGCCCTTCTTTCTCCACGAGAAAGCTAATATCCGGATAGAGATCGTGTTAAATTTCAGCCCAATCGGAGTTATGGATCTCTGGGAATATATAAAATGGTGAAGGGGTAGAATATGAGAACGCAGAAACAGAGAGACAGATCCAATCTCGGAGGGTCTCTCGCCCCTCCCACGCTGTAACGCCCTCGATGCGGCTATATCTCTCACGTGTCGAAGCACGACTTAGAGGCATAACCGCATTGAAAGCAATGTCGCAAGTGAGGTAAACTTCACACAACCCATGTAATACATAAGGGAAAAGATACATAGTTGGCTTACAATCGCCACTTCACACAAATACATGAATAAAGCATTACAACATACAAATACAATCAAGGTCCGGCTATGGAACCAAAATAAAAGAAGAACCCCAAATGCGACAAGGTCCCCGATCGACCCCAACTGGGCTCCACTACTCATCAACTAGAACGAAACAACACAAAGGACAAGATCTTCATCGAGCTCCTCCTTGAGCTTGGTTGCGTCACCTGCTCGGTTCAACGGCACCTGCAAACTGGTTTTGGAAGTATCTTTGAGTCACGGGGACTCAACAATCTCACACCCTCGCGATCAAGACTATTTAAGCTTATGGGTAAGGTAAAAGGTATGAGGTGGAGCTGCAGCAAGCGACTAGCATATATGGTGGCTAACATACGCAAATGAGAGCGAGAAGAGAAGGCAAAGCACGATCGAGAAACTATGACCAAGAAGTGATCCTAGAACAACCTACGTCAAGCATAACTCCAACACCGTGTTCACTTCCCGGACTCCGCCGGAAAGAGACCATCACAGTAACACACGCGGTTGATGCATTTTAATTAAGGTCAACTTCAGGTTTTCTACAACCGGACGTTAACAAATTCCCATCTGCCCATAACCGCGGGCACGGTTTTCGAAAGTTCAAATCCCTGCAGGGGAGTCCCAACTTAGCCCATCACAAGCTCTCACGGTCAACGAAGGATATTCCTTCTAGCGGGAAGACCCGATCAGACTCAACCGGACGTCAACGAAGGATATCCCGGTTACAAGACATTTCGACAATGGTAAAACAAGACCAGCAAAGCCACCCGAATGTGCCGACAAATCATGATAGGAGCTGCACATATCTCGTTCTCAGGGCACACCGGATTGTCCAAACTTCCGGTAGGCCAGCCCAGAGTTGCCCCTGGTGGCCACCGGCGGCTGACAAGGTGGACCAACACTCAGAGGAGCACTAGCCCGGGGGGGTTAAATAATGATGACCCTCGAGAGCGCGACTCCCAAGGGAAAAAAAGGCTAGGAGGCGAATGGTAAAACCAAGGTTGGGCCTTGCTGGAGGAGTTTTATTCAAAGCGAACTGTCAAGGGGTTCCCATTATTACCCAACCGCGTAAGGAACGCAAAATCCGGGAACATAACACCGATATGACAGAAACTAGGGCGGCAAGAGTGGAACAAAACACCAGGCATAAGGCCGAGCCTTCCACCCTTTACCAATTATATAGATGCATTAATTAAATAAGATATATTGTGATATCCCAACAAGTAAACATGTTCCAACAAGGAACAACATCTCCATGTTCCAACAAGGAACAAACTTCAATCTTCACCTGCAACTAACAACGCTATAAGAGGGGCTGAGCAAAGCGGTAACATAGCCAAACAACGGTTTGCTAGGACAAGGTGGGTTAGAGGCTTGGTTCAAACAATATGGGAGGCATGATAAACAAGTGGTAGGCATCGTAGCATAGGCATAGCAAAAGAGAGAGCAACTAGAAAGCAAAGATAGAAGTGATTTCGAGGGTATGGTCATCTTGCCTGAGATCCCGCAAGGAAGAAGAACGAGTCCATGAAGAAGACAAATGGACGTAGTCGAACGGGTCCTCACAAACGCGACATTACCGGAACCAACCCGAAGAAGCAAACACCAGAAAGAAGCACACAACATAGTAAACAACCACCACATAAGGATGGCACGATGCGCAAACAAGTATGATGCATGTCCGGTTTAATGAGGCATGGCATGGCAAAGTGCACAAACAACCCTACAAATTAAGTGGAGGTCAATATGCAACTCCGTTGCATATTAACGAAACACCACGTGACTTATTTAGTTTGATCTTGTTTATGTACTCAACAATATTAAATGTTGTTAGCATGGCAAGAGGTGAAGCATAATAAAAACTACCTATCTAGGCAAGTTTAAATGAGGCCGGAACAACAATACAACAAGTCCGGAAAATCCTCATGAGCATTTTATAGATTTGGTACTGTTCTGCCCTAAACACAATTTAGAGTTATTAAACATGCAAAACAAGCACACCATGTTAAACTAGGCATTTTTCCACCCCATTTACATATAAAGTTTATTAAATTCAGAGTTACGGTTATTTAGTTATGAAATAAAGCATTTTAACATGGTATAGGAGCAAATTTATGCAAACAGCATTTTAAGCATTTTAAACATGGATGAAAATGACATATTATGAAACTAGACAGAATTCTAAGCAACTTCCATATTAAGTTTGTTTTAATCCGATGCACGGTTTGTGAGTTATTATATGCATGTTGTCTAGGGACTTTTCTGTAAAACAGCAATTTTCTGGAAAAAAATAGACAAATTCGTAGAACAGGAAAAGAAACTATACTGGGCTGAATCTAAGGAGAGGCCCAGTAAGGCAATAGGCGCAACATAACTATCAGACGCACAGGCACAGAATAGCGGAGGGGCTGGGCTATGCTCACATCGGGCCGTGGGCCGAAAGTGGAGAAGCGGCTGGGCCAGATCTGGTGACAAGAAGATGTTGCTGGGCCTCGCGCAGCGGTCAACGCACGCAGGCGACACGCGGGGTGTCGAGGTAGAGGCGCCATCCTCCTCTGCCCGAGCTGCTGCCGCATTGATTCAGCGAAGGTGACCCGCGGCTGGAGGGGCTTGGCGTAGCGGAACGTCGCAGGGACGACCGGATCCAGGGCAGGGAAGCTCGACGGGAAGCAGGGGCGGCTGAAACTGGGCGAGGACGGCGTTCTCCGGTGAGGCGCTAGATCCGGCGGCTGCGAGGGAGCTCCTGGGGCTGTCCATGGTGGCCTGCGAATTTTATGGAGAAGAGAGACCACATGTGAGAGAGGAAACTAGAGGGAACGAGAGAAGAAGGGAAGGAGAAGCAGCGAGTGGGTGCGGGGTCAGGACTGATGGAGGTGGTCACCGGCGGGGACGCGGGTGCAGCTCCGACAAGGTTGCTGCAGGGCCGGACGAGCTGATGTGGTCGGGGCCTCGCGAGCTGCTCGGGGTGAGGAGGTGGGCGCTGGGAGATACGGTTGGATGGATGGATCGATGGAATGCACTGGTTGCGCGAGGGGATCGAGGAGGATCGGGCGAGGCGATCCCGGGGTGGGATGCGACCCGATGGCGGCGGTGGAGGGACAAAGTTCCTAATTTTTAGGGTTGGACTAATACATATATAGCATGTGGATATTTGGGTAGGGGCTAATCCGTCCCTCCAATAAAATCGAGCGGTCGAGAAAAAAATATATGTTGGGAAGTCCAATTAACAAAATGGAGACGTTTTGTAGATGTTTGGGTATGATCCGGACACAACGGAAACGATTGTCCGGGTCGGGTTCGGGACAACTTCCGGACGCGCGCGAGGGGTTCGATGCACTGTGTAGAGAGGGTTTCGGGGCCTGGCGGTTGACAGTGGACTGTGCAGAAAGCTTCAGGCTGAGAAAAGAGAAGAGAGAAGGCCCGACGACTGTTTCCGGAGACCGAAAACGTCCGACATTAGACCGGCTATAATGCCGCTATAGTTTAACGGTGGGGATATCAAACGAACTCCGAATGCGATGAAACTTGACAGGCGGTCCATCTACACTATAATAAGACCACACGTCAACTCTCATCCCATTCCGAGAACATCTTCCGGCCACTTATAAAATACTATTTCGGACATGCCGCGGGCGCGTGCAAGTGTGTCTGGGCTCAGAACGGTCAACGGAAAGAACGAGGAGACCGGGACGGCTGCAAGTTTTAAAACATGATGATGCAATGCGGATGAAGACATGGCAAGATGCAACACGCAAGCAAAAGACATGGCAACGTCGGCGAATAACTGGAAGGCACCTGGCGCAACGGTCTCGGGGCGTCATACACGCCATGGAGGCCAAGGACCAAAGGGGAAACCCTTCTCCCATCTAGGGAGGAGGTCAAGGAAGGAGAAGACGAAGGGCCCCCCTCTCCCCTTCTCTTCCGGTGGCGCCGGAACGCTGCCGTGGCCATCATCATCACCGCAATCTTCACCAACAACTTCACCGCCATCATCACCAACTCTTCCCCCTCTATGCAGCGGTGTAACCTCTTTCTTACCCGCTATAATCTCTACTTAAACATGATGCTCAACGCTATATATTATTTCCCAATGATGTATGGCTATCCTATGATGTTTGAGTAGATCCGTTTTGTCCTATGGGCTATTTGATGATCGTGATTGGTTTGAGTTGCATGTTTTATTATTGGTGTTGTCCTATGGTGCTCTCCGTGTCGCGCAAGCGTGAGGGATCCCCACTGTAGGGTGTTGCAATACGTTCATGATTCGCTTATAGTGGGTTGCGTGAGTGACTGAAACACAAACCCGAGTAAGGGGGTTGTTGCGTATGGGATAAAGAGGACTTGATGCTTTAATGCTATGGTTGGGTTTTACCTTAATGATCTTTAGTAGTTGCGGATGCTTGCTAGAGTTCCAATTATAAGTGCATATGATCCAAATAGAGAAAGTATGTTATCTTATGCCTCTCCCTCATATAAAATTGCAATAATAATTCCCGGTCTAGTTATTGATTGCCTAGGGACAAATAACTTTCTTGTGTGACAACAAGCTCTCTAACTAAAACTAACTTAGTTGTGTCTTTATCTAAACAGCCCCTACTTTTTATTTACGTGCCCTTTATTTTCTTGCAACCCTATCCAACAACACCTACAAAATACTTCTAGTTTCATACTTGTTCTAGGTAAAGCGAACGTCAAGCGTGCGTAGAGTTGTATCGGTGGTCGATAGAACTTGAGGGAATATTTGTTCTGCCTTTAGCTCCTCGTTGGGTTCGACACTCTTACTTATCGAAAACTGTTGCGATCCCCTATACTTGTGGGTTATCAAGAAACTACTCCCTCCTCGTCATGGAGAGCACCGGGATGATGAAGATGGCCACCGGAGAAGGATTGCCCCCTCCGACAGGGTGCCGGAACGGGTCTAGATTGGTTTTCGGTGGTTACGGAGGCTTCTGGCGGCGGAACTCCTGATCTATTGTGCTCTCCGATGTTTTTAGGGTATATGGAGATATATAGGCGGAAGAAGTACGTCAGGGGAGCCACGAGGGGCCCACGAGCGTGGAGGGCGCGCCCCCCCTGCCTCGTGGCTTCCTCGTTACTTCCCTTACGTGGACTCCAAGTCTCCCGGGTTGCTTTCCTTCCAAAAATAAGTTCCGTGAAGTTTCAGGTCAATTGGACTCCGTTTGATTTTCCTTTTCTGCTTACTCTAAAACAAGGAAAAAACAGAAACTGTAACTGGGCTCTGGGTTAATAGGTTAGTCCCAAAAATAATATAAAAGTGTATAATAAAGCCCATAAACATCCAAAGCTGATAATATAATAGCATGGAACAATCAAAAATTATAGATACGTTGGAGACGTATCAGCATCCCCAAGCTAAATTCCTGCTCGTCCTCGAGTAGGTAAATGATAAAAACAGAATTTTTGATGTGGAATGCTACCTAACATATTTATCAATGTAATCTTCTTTATTGTGGCAAGAATATTCAGATCCATGAGATTCAAGACAAAAGTTTAATATTGACATAAAAATAATAATACTTCAAGCATACTAACAATGTAATTATGTCTTCTCAAAATAACATGGCCAAAGAAAGCTATCCCTACAAAATCATATAGTCTGGCTATGCTCCATCTTCACCACACAAAATATTTAAATCATGCATAACCCCAATGACAAGCCAAGCAATTGTTTCATACTTTTGATGTTCTCAAAATTTTTCAATCTTCATTCAATACATGAGCGTGAGCCATGGACATAGCACTATAGGTGGAATAGAATGGTGGTTGTGGAGAAGATAGTCTCACATCAACTAGGCGTATCAACGGGCTATGGAGATGCCCATCAATAGATATCAATGTGAGTGAGTAGGGATTGCCATGCAACGGATGCACTAGAGCTATAAGTGTATGAAAGCTCAAAAAGAAACTAAGTGGGTGTGCATCCAACTTGCTTGCTCACGAAGACCTAGGGCATTTTGAGGAAGCCCATCATTGGAATATACAAGACAAGTTCTATAATGAAAGATTCCCACTAGTATATGAAAGTGACAACATAGGAGACTCTCTATCATGAAGATCATGGTGCTACTTTGAAGCACAAGTGTGGTAAAAGGATAGTAGCATTGCCCCTTCTCTCTTTTTCTCTCATTTTTATTTATTTATTTGGGCCTTTCTCTCTTTTTTTATGGCATCTTTTTTCTCTTTTTTTATTTGGGCTTATTTGGCCTCTTTTATTTATTTATTTTCGTCCGGAGTCTCATCCCGACTTATGGGGGAATCATAGTCTCCATCATCCTTTCCTCACTGGGACAATGCTCTAATAATGATGATCATCACACTTTTATTTACTTACAACTCAAGAATTACAACTCGATACTTAGAACAAGTTATGACTCTATATGAATGCCTCCGGCAGTGTACCGGGATGTGCAATGACTCATGAGTGACATGTATGAAAGAATTATGAATGGTGGCTTTGCCACAAATACAATGTCAACTACATGATCATGCATAGCAATATGACAATGATGGAGCGTGTCATAATAAACGAAATGGTGGAAAGTTGCATGGCAATATATCTCGGAATGGCTATGGAATGCCATAATAGGTAGGTATGGTGGTTGTTTTGAGGAAGGTATATGGTGGGTTTATGATACCGGCGAAAGGTGTGTGGTATTAGAGAGGCTAGCAATGGTGGAAGGGTGAGAGTGCGTATAATCCATGGACTCAACATTAGTCATAAAGAACTCACATACTTATTGCAAAAATCTATTAGTTATTGAAACAAAGTATTACACGCATGCTCCTAGGGGGATAGATTGTTAGGAAAAGACCATCGCTCGTCCCCGACCGCCACTCATAAGGAAGACAATCAATAAATAAATCATGCTCCGACTTCATCACATAATGGTTCACCATACGTGTATGCTACGGGAATCACAAACTTCAACACAAGTATTTATCAAATTCACAACTACTCAACTATCATGACTCTAATATCACCATCTTCATATCTCAAAACAATTATCAAGTATCAATCTTCTCATAGTATTCAATGCACTCCATATGAAAGTTTTTATTATATCCCTCTTGGATGCCCATCATATTAGGACTAGTTTCATAACCAAAGCAAACTACCATTCTGTTCTAAAGACTCTCAAAATAATATAAGTGAAGCATGAGAGATCAATTATTTCTTCAAAATAAAACCACCACCGTTCTCTAAATAGATATAAGTGAAGCACTAGAGCAAATAACAAACTACTTCGAAAGATATAAGTGAAGATCAATGAGTAGTCGAACAATTATGCAACTATATGAAGACTCTCTAACATTTAATAATTTCAGATCTTGGTATTTTATTCAAACAGCAAGCAAAACAAAATAAAATAAAATGACGCTCCAAGCAAAACACATATCATGTGGCGAATAAAAATATAGCTCCAAGTAAAGTTACCGATGAACGAAGACGAAAGAGGGGATGCCATCCGGGGCGTCCCCAAGTTTAGGCTCTTGGTTGTCCTTGAATATTGCCTTGGGGTGCCTTTGGCATCCCCAAGCTTAGGCTCTTGCCACTCCTTATTCCATAGTCCATCGAATCTTTACCCAAAACTTGAAAACTTCACAACACAAAACTTAACAGAAAACTCGTAAGCTCCGTTAGTATAAAAAAATAAATCATCACTTAGGTACTGTTGTGAACTCATTCTAAATTCATATTAGTGTAATATCTACTGTATTCAAACTTCTCCATGGTTCATACCCTCTGATACTACTCATAGATTCATCAAAATAAGCAAACAACACATAGAAACCAGAATCTATCAAAAACAGAACAGTCTGTAGTAATCTGGATCAAACATACACTTATGGAACTCATAAAGTTATCAAATAAATTGCTGGACGTGAGTAATTTATCTATTAATCATCTGAAAAAAGAATTAACTAAATAGAACTTTCCAAATAAAAATGGCAGCAATTCTCGTGAGCGCTAAAGTTTCTGTTTTTTACAGCAAGATCAACAGGACTTTCCCCAAGTCTTCCCAATGGTTCTACTTGGCACAAACACTAATTAAAACAGAAAAACTCCATCTAAACAGACATTAGATGAATTATTTATTACTAAACAGGAGCAAAAAGAAAGGAATAAAAATAAAATTGGGTTGCCTCCCAACAAGCGCTATCGTTTAACGCCTCTAGCTAGGCATGATGATTTCAATGATGCTCACATAAAAGATAAGAATTGTAAAATAAAGAGGGCATCATGAAGGATATGACTAGCACATTTAACCCTAACTCACTTCCTATGCATGGGGATTTTGTGAGCGAACAACTTATGGGAACAATAATCAACTAGCATAGGAAGGCAAAACAAGCATAACTTCAAAATTTTAAGCACATAGAGAGGATACTTGATATTATTGCAATTCCTACAAGCATATATTCCTCCCTCATAATAATTTTCAGTAGCATCATGAATGAATAATCAACTAGCATAGGAAGGCAAAAAAAGCATAACTTCAAAATTTTAAGCACATAGAGAGGATACTTGATATTATTGCAATTCCTACAAGCATATATTCCTCCCTCATAATAATTTTCAGTAGCATCATGAATGAATAATCAACTAGCATAGGAAGGCAAAAAAAGCATAACTTCAAAATTTTAAGCACATAGAGAGGATACTTGATATTATTGCAATTCCTACAAGCATATATTCCTCCCTCATAATAATTTTCAGTAGCATCATGAATGAATTCAACAATATAACCAGCACCTAAAGCATTCTTTTCATGATCTACAAGCATAGAAATTTTATTACTCTCCACACAAGCAAAATTCTTCTCATGAATAATAGTGGGAGCAAACTCAACAAAATAATTACCATGTGAGGAATAATCCAATTGAAAACTAAAATCATGATGACAAGTTTCATGGATATCATTATTCTTTAAAGCATACATGTCATCACAATAATCATCATAGATAGCAACTTTGTTCTCATAATCAATTGGAACCTCTTCCGAAATAGTGGATTCGTCACTAAATAAAGTCATGACCTCTCCGAAACCACTTTCATCAATATAATCATCATAATTAGGAGGCATGCTTTCATCATAATAAGTTTGCTCCTCAAAACTTGGGGGACTAAAAATATCATACTCATCAAACATAGCATCCCTAAGCTTGTGGCTTTGCATATCATTAGCATCATGGATATTCAAAGAGTTCATACTAATAACATTGCAATCATGCTCATCATTCAAAGATTTAGTGCCAAATATTTTAATGCATTCTTCTTCTAACACTTTGGCACAATTTTCCTTTACATCATACTCACGAAAGATATTAAAAAGATGAAGCGTATGAGGTAGACTCAATTCCATATTTTTTTGTAGTTTTCTTTTTTAAGCTAAACTATTGCTAAAACAAGAAATAAAAGATTCGATTGCAAGATCTAAAGATATACCTTCAAGCACTCACCTCCCCGGCAATGGCGCCAGAAAAGAGCTTGATGTCTACTACACAACCTTCTTCTTGTAGACGTTGTTGGGCCTCCAAGTGCAGAGGTTTGTAGGACAGTAGCAAATTTCCCTCAAGTGGATGACCTAAGGTTTATCAATCCGTAGGAGGCATAGGATGAAGATGGTCTCTCTCAAGCAACCCTGCAACCAAATAACAAAGAGTCTCTTGTGTCCCCAACACACCCAATACAATGGTAAATTGTATAGGTGCACTAGTTCGGCGAAGAGATGGTGATACAAGTGGTATATGGATAGTAGATAAAGGTTTTTGTAATATGAAAATATAAAAACAGCAAGGTAACTAATGATAAAAGTGAGCACAAATGGTATTGCAATGCGTTGAAACAAGGCCTAGGGTTCATACTTTCACTAGTTCAAGTCCTCTCAACAATAATAACATAATTGGATCACATAACTATCCCTCAACATGCAAGTACTCGTATAACACCATAAGACACAAATCAACCAAAACCCTAATGTCACCTAGATACTCCAATGTCACCTCAAGTATCCGTGGGTATGATTATACAATATGCATCACACAATCTCAGATTCATCTATTCAACCAACACATAGAACCTCAAAGAGTGCCCCAAAGTTTCTACCAGAGAATCACGACGAAAATGTGTGCCAACCCCTATGCATAGGTTCATGGGGGGAACCCGCAAGTTGATCACCAAAACATACATCAAGTGAATCACGTGATATCCCATTGTCACCACAGATATGCACGACAAGACATACATCAAGTGTTCTCAAATCTTTAAAGACTCAATCCGATAGATAACTTCGAAGGGAAAACTCAATCCATTAAAAGAGAGTAGAGGGGGAGAAACATCATAAGATCCAACTATAATAGCAAAGCTCGCGATACATCAAGATCGTACCACCTCAAGAACACGAAAGAGAGAGAGAGATCAAACACATAGCTACTGGTACATACCCTCAGCCCCAAGGGAGAACTACTCCCTCCTCGTCATGGAGAGCATCGGGATGATCAAGATGGCCACCGGAGAAGGATTGCCCCCTCCGGCAGGGTGTCGGAACGGGTCTAGATTGGTTTTCGATGGTTACGGCGGCTTCTGGCGGCGGAACTCCCGATCTATTGTGCTCTCCGATGTTTTTAGGATATATGGAGATATATAGGCAGAAGAAGTACGTCAGGGGAGCCACAGGGGCCCACGAGGGTGGAGGGCGCGCCCAGGGGGGTGGGCGCTCCCCCCTGCCTCGTGGCTTCCTCGTTGCTTCCCTTACGTGGACTCCAAGTCTCTCGGGTTTCTTTCCTTCCAAAAATAAGTTCCGTGAAGTTTCAGGTCAATTGGACTCCGTTTGATTTTCCTTTTCTGCGATACTCTAAAACAAGGAAAAAACAGAAACTGGCACTAGGCTCTGGGTTAATAGGTTAGTCCCAAAAATAATATAAAAGTGTATAATAAAGCCCATAAACATCCAAAGTTGATAATATAATAGCATGGAACAATCAAAAATTATAGATACGTTGGAGACGTATCAAGCATCAAGTGTTGATGGTCAACAAGACCACCAGTTTCAAGAAAAAGGGTAAAGGGAAGAAAAAGGGGAACTTCAAGAAGAACAGCAAATAAGTTGCTGCTCAGGAGAAGAAACCCAAGTCTGGACCTAAGCCTGAAACTGAATGCTTCTTCTGCAAACAGACTGGTCACTGGAAGCGGAACTGCCCCAAGTATTTGACGGATAAGAAGGATGGCAAGGTGAACAAAGGTATATGTGATATACATGTGATTGATGTGTACCTTACTAATGCTCGCAGTAGCACCTAGGTATTTGATACTGGTTCTGTTGCTAATATTTGCAACTCGAAATAGGGGCTACGGATTAAGCAAAGATTGGCAAAGGACGAGGTGACGATGCACGTAGGAAATGGTTCCAAAGTCGATGTGATCGCGGTCGGCACGCTACGTCTACATCTGCCTTCGGGATTAGTATTAGACCTGAATAATTGTTATTTGGTACCAGCGTTGAGCATGAACATTATATCTGGATTTTGTTTGATGCGAGACAGTTATTCATTTAAATCAGACAATAATGGTTGTTCTACTTATATGAGTAATATCTTTTATGGACATGCACCCTTGAGGAGTGGTCTATTTATATTAAATCTCGATAGTAGTCATACACATATTCATAATATTGAAGCCAAAAGATGCAGAGTTGATAATGATAGTGCAACTTATTTGTGGCATTGCCGTTTAGGTCATATTGGTGTAAAGCGCATGAAGAAACTCCATTCCGATGGACTTTTGGAATCACTTGATTATGAATCACTTGGTACTTGCGACCCATGCCTCATGGGCAAGATGACTAAAACGCCGTTCTCTGGAACTATGGAGCGAGCAACAGATTTGTTGGAAATCATACATACTGATGTATGTGGTCCAATGAATGTTGAGGCTCGCGGCGGGTATTGTTATTTTCTCACCTTCACAGATGATTTGAGCAGATATGGGTATATCTACTTAATGAAACATAAGTGACACAAGAATTTCGGATGTGAAATCATCGTAACAAGAAAATAAAGTTTCTACGATCTGATCGTGGAGGAGAATATTTGAGTTACGAGTTTGGTTTCATTTGAAACAATGCGGAATAGTTTTGCAACTCACGTCACCCGGAACACCACAGCATAATGGTGTGTCCGAACGTCGTGATCGTACTTTACTAGATATGGTGCGATCTATGATGTCTCTTACTGATTTACCATTATCATTTTGGGGTTATGCTTTAGAGACGGCTGCATTCACGTTAAATAGGGCACCATCTAAATCCGTTGAGACGACGCCTTATGAACTATGGTTTGGCAAGAAACCAAAGTTGTCATTTCTTAAAGTTTGGGGCTGCGATGCTTATGTGAAAAAGCTTCAACCTGGTAAGCTTGGACCCAAATCAGAGAAATATGTCTTCATAGGATACCCAAAGGAGACTGTTGGGTACACCTTCTATCACAGATCCGAAGGAAAGACTTTTGTTGCTAAATTTGGATCCTTTCTAGAGAAGGAGTTTCTCTCGAAAGAAGTGAGTGCGAGGAAAGTAGAACCTGATGAGGTAACTGTACCTGCTCCCTTATTGGAAAGTAGTTCATCACAGAAACAGGTTCCTGTGACACCTACACCAATTAGTGAGGAAGTTAATGATGATGATCATGAAACTTCAGATCAAGTTACTACCGAACCTCGTAGGTCAACCAGAGTAAGGTCCGCACCAGAGTGGTACGGAAATCCTGTTCTGGAGGTCATGTTACTAGACCATGATGAACCTACGAACTATGAGGAAGCGATGATGAGCCCAGATTCCGCAAAATGACTTGAGGCCATGAAATCTGAGATGGGATCCATGTATGAGAACAAAGTATGGACTTTGGTTGACTTGCCCAGTGATCGGCAAGCCATCAAAAATAAATAGATCTTCAAGAAGAAGACAGACATTGATGGTAATGTTACTGTCTACAAAGCTCGACTTGTTGCAAAAGGTTTTTGACAAGTTCAGGGAGTTGACTACGATGAGACCTTCTCACCCGTAGCGATGCTTAAGTCCGTTCGAATCATGTTAGCAATTGCTGCATTTTATGATTATGAAATTTGGCAAATGGATGTAAAGACTGCATTCCTGAATGGGTTTCTGGAAGAAGAGTTGTATATGATGCAACCTGAAGGTTTTATCGATCCAAAGAGTGCTAACAAAGTGTGCAATCTCCAGCGATCCATTTATGGACTGGTGCAAGCCTCTCGGAGTTGGACTAAACGTTTTGATAGTGTGATCAAAGCATATGGTTTTATACAGACTTTTGGAGAAGCCTATATTTACAAGAAAGTGAGTGGGAGCTCTATAGTATTTCTAATATTATATGTGGATGACATATTGTTGATTGGAAATGATATAGAATTTCTGGATAGCATAAAAGGATACTTGAATAAGAGTTTTTCAATGAAAGACCTCGTTGAAGCTGCTT
Source organism: Triticum urartu (assembly GCF_003073215.2). NCBI lineage: Eukaryota > Viridiplantae > Streptophyta > Magnoliopsida > Poales > Poaceae > Triticum > Triticum urartu. Next base: position 653,165,908 of record NC_053028.1, on the reverse strand, counting down.
ACATATTGGGCATCAAGATCTATAGAGATAGATCAAGGCGCTAAATTGGACTTTCACAAAGCACATACCTTGACAACGTTTTGAAGAAGTTCAAAATGGATCAAGCAAAGAAAGGGTTATTGCCTGTGTTACAAGGTGTGAAGTTGAGTAAGACTCAATGCCCGACCACTACAGAAGATAGAGAGAAAATGAAAGATGTTCCCTATGCTTCAGCCATAGGCTCTATCATGTATGCAATGCTGTGTGCTAGACCTGATGTGTGCCTTCCTATTAGTTTAGCAGGGAGGTACCAAAGTAATCCAGGAGTGGATCACTGGACAGCGGTCAAGAACATCCTGAAATGCCTGAAAAGGACTAAGGATATGTTTCTCGTTTATGGAGGTGACAAAGAGCTCTTCGTAAATGGTTACGTTGATGCAACCTTTGACACTGATCCAGACGATTCTAAATCGCAAACCAGATACGTATTTATATTGATAGGTGGAGCTGTCAGTTGGAGCAGTTCTAAACAAAGCGTCGTGGCGGGATCTACGTGTGAAGCGGAGTACATTGCTGCTTCGGAAGCAGCGAATGAAGGAGTCTGGATGAAGGAGTTCATATCCGATCTAGGTGTCATACCTAGTGCATCGGGTCCAATGAAAATCTTTTGTGACAATACTGGTGCAATTGCCTCAGCAAAGGAATCTAGATTTTACAAGAGAACCAAGCACATCAAGAGACGCTTCAAATCCATCCGGGATCAAGTCCAGGTGGGAGACATAGATATTTGCAAGATACATACAGATCTGAATGTTGCAGACCCGTTGACTAAGCCTCTTCCATGAGCAAAACATGATCAGCACCAAGGCTCTATTGGTGTTAGAATCATTACTGTGTAATCTAGATTACTGACTCTAGTGCAAGTGGGAGACTGAAGGAAATATGCCCTAGAGGCAATAATAAAGTTATTATTTATTTCCTTATATCATGATAAATGTTTATTATTCATGCTAGAATTGTATTAACCGGAAACATGATACATGTGTGAATACATAGACAAACAGAGTGTCACTAGTATGCCTTTACTTGACTAGCTCGTTGATCAAAGATGGTTATGTTTCCTAGCCATAGACATGAGTTGTCATTTGATTAACGGGATCACATCATTAGGAGAATGATTGACTTGACCCATTATGTTAACTTAGCACTTGATCGTTTAGTACGTTGTTATTGCTTTCTTCATGACTTATACATGTTCCTTTGACTATGAGATTATGCAACTCCCGTTTACCGGAGGAACACTTTGTGTGCTACCAAACGTCACAACGTAACTGGGTGATTATAAAGGTGCTCTATAGGTGTCTCCGAAGGTACTTGTTGAGTTGGCATATTTTGAGATTAGGATTTGCCACTCCGATTGTCGGAGAGGTATCTCTGGGCCCACTCGGTAATACACATCACTATAAGCCTTGCAAGCATTGTAACTAATGAGTTAGTTGCGGGATGATGTATTACGGAACGAGTAAAGAGACTTGCCAGTAACGAGATTGAACTAGGTATTGAGATACCGATGATCGAATCTCGAGCAAGTAACATACCTATGACAAAGGGAACAACGTATGCTGTTATGCGGTTTGACCGATAAAGATCTTCGTAGAATATGTGGGAGCCAATATGAACATCCAGGTTCCTCTATTGGTTATTGATCGGAGACGTGTCTCGGTCATATCTACATAGTTCTCGAACCCGTAGGGTCCGCATGCTTAAAGTTCGGTGACGATCGGTATTATGATTTTTTGTGTTTTGATCTACCGAAGGTAGTTCGGAGTCCCAGATGTGATCACGGACATGACGAGGAATCTCTAAATGATCGAGACGTAAAGATTGATATATTGGACGGCTATATTCGTGTTTCGGATGGTTTCGAAGAAAACCGGAGTGCCGGAGGGGTTACCGGAACCCCCCGGGGAAGTATTGGGCCTTAGTGGGCCTGAGGGGAGAGAGAGGGCAGCAGCCCAGGAGGTGGCGCGCCCCCTCCCATGAGGAGTCCAAATTGGACTAGGGGAGGGGGCGCGGCCCCTCTTTCCCTCTCCCTCTCCCTCTCTTTCCTTCCCCCTTCCCTCTTCCTAGTTGGACTAGGAAAGGATGAATCCTCTTCCTAGTAGGAAGAGGATTCCTCCTCTCCTTGGGGCGCACCAAGGCTGGCCGGCCTCCCCCCTTGCTCCTTTATATACGGGGGCGGGGGGCACCCAAAGACACACAAGTTGATTGTTCCAAGCCATGTGCGGTGCCCCCCTTCACCATAATCCACCTCGATCATATCGTAGTGGTGCTTAGGCGAAGCCCTGCGTCGGTAGCATCATCATCACTGTCATCACACCGTCGTGCTGACGAAACTCCCCTGTGAAGCTTTGCTGGATCGGAGCTCGCGGGACGTCATCAAGTTGAACGTGTGCATAATTCGGAGGTGACGTGCGTTCGGTACTTGGATCGGTTGGATCGTGAAGACGTACGACTACATCAACCGCGTTGTGCTAACGCTTCCGCATTCGGTCTACGAGGGTACGTGGACACACTCTCCCCTCTCGTTGCTATGCATCACCATGATCTTATGTGTGCGTAGGAATTTTTTTAAAATTATTACGTTCCCCGACATGTGTTGCCCGGATCAGGCTGCTTCGGTCGGACGGCAATTGATCGTTAATGTTTATAGCGTGAGGATGTACCGGGGCTAGCTACAACCGTGCCGTGAGTGGCGGGATCTTATTGAAATGAGTCACGTGAGAGGAAGAGACATGTGCCCAGGCTGCCCTGTATACTTTTGGCACGGCAATAGACCTCGAGTGTGCCGCGGTACATGGAACAACGCCTAGATTTTGTCACCATATTACTATCTCTGGCAGCCGAGATACATGAGGGGCAAGCGTCTACGAGGGGACAGGCCCCGTGAATACAAGGGCGAATCTGGTCAGTGTGGAAAACGGACGGCCTGGATATGGTTCACATAGTGCACGTCCACCGTTAGGCATTTTCGTGGGCTTCACGGCATTTTCCTCTTTGAAAGCACTATATATATATATATATATATATATATATATATATATATATGTGAGTACATTGCTGCTCATGTTTTATTTGTGCATTATGCGCCAAGTTATACTATTTTTTAAATCATCATGAACATCATGATACGTGCTGATGAGCATCGCTAGCTGCTGAGTGCTGACAATGATACATCCCTCGTTGAGCAGGGCGCCCGGCTTGCATGAGACCTAAGAGAGGATCAACCTCGTCCGAGCCCCGTTGCGACAGGTGGAATTATGAGTGGAGATGACACTACATGATGCGTTGTCGGACAACGCCGGGACTCATGTGGACACCCTGACTCGGGAGAGAAGTCAATATTACAATCTCAAACTACCACCAAAGTCTAAAACACAACTCTGAACTACGAAATCATCTAATTTGCAACTTTCAACTTTCAAAACTAGACAAGAAACAACCTGGGATTACAATCTCAACCTGAGTTTTCGCCAGCTAGCATTCCAGTCAGTGCCAACTCATCTGCCACATCATCTCTCTGACCGGTTTTTGGTCAAATTTTGGACAAAAAAGAGCTTCCACAAAAATTCTCAAAAATCTACACAACCCTTATATCCAACTTGGGCTAGTTTAGTCAGGTTTTGCCAAGTAGAAAAAATTAGAGCGAAAATCTAGAAAATATTGAAAAAAAACTCGTATATTGAAATAATTGAATCTGGGGAAGTCTCAACAAGTTTTGACGAGTAGAAACAATAGAGCTAAAATTCAAATTAAGAGCCATTTTTTTTGTCAAATTTTGGCAAAATAAAAATGTTTCGAGAAAAAATCTCAAAAATCAACACATACTTATATTCAACTGGAAAAGTTCCAAGAAGTATTTCCTAGTAGAAAAAACACTCCAAGGCTGTTGGAGCCTGGCTCCTGAGGGAACGGTCAATTCAATTGGGAAAGTTTCAACAAATTTCAAAACACTCCGCCAGTTAAAGCCTAGCTATGAGAAAATGGCCAATTCATATGTTCCTCCTAGAGACCTGCAAGTCAGCGCCTTAAGCACCGGCAAGGAGAACCAGCGCCCACCGTCCCATGTTTCTGGGTCGGCCCAACACAAGGCGTGACATGGTCGCTCGCCCCATATACGCATTGGTTTCTTTGTTCACTGAAAATCACAATAAGTTGGGAAAAGTTCATGGATTTGAAAAAAGTTCACAAAATCAGAAAATTTCAAGAATTTCAAAAAAAATTCATTATTTTGAAAAAAAGCTCACATTATTTTTGAAAAAGATCATGGACTTCAAGAAACTTTAGTGATTTTGAAAAACAAATCACGAATTTGAAATATTTTTTAAATTTTGAAAAAAAATAGATTTAAAAAATAATCATGGAGTTTGGAAAAATGAAAAAAATTCACGGATTTTATAAAGATCACAAAAAATGAAAAAACAAGCAAAAACTGAAAACAAATCATGAATTTGAAAAAAGTTCTTGATTTTTTAAAAATTTCTTGAAATTGGAAAATATCTCCTATTTGAAAAGGTTCGTGAATTGGAAAATTATTTATATTTATAACAAATTTAAGAAGGGAAAAAGGAAAACGGTAGAAAAAGGGGGAATAATATGGGCCGGCCGCTACTACACCTAGTGTACAGAGGTGTGCGCCGGTTGGCAAAATAGCATATACAGACACTTATGGCACAGAATAGGATCGGGGTTCCTCTTCAGCCAGGCCGCGGGCTGCTTTAAAAACCGTGCGGGCCACAATGGATACAGCCCATGCAACCAAACAGACTAATTTTGCATCCCCAAGGTTATGGGCCATATTAACACGCCCAAATACGATAGATGAGCAGCCAATTGCTTCCTGATGATCACACGTCGTATGCACACACAAGCCAGCGGATGCACACGGTGCCAATCGAATCTCGCCAGAATATCCGACGAACGGACAAATGGGACAGCACCACATGACCGCGGCCAGATGAGAGTGCATGGCAGATTGGTCGTACATTATAGGCACTAGTCGTCAACCCGTGCGTCCGCACGGGCTAGTCTATTTAACCGAATAAGTGACCTTATATTAATATTCCTTGCATTTTATATGTGTTTGAAAAAATTGAAAAATAATTATATATACAATTTTGAATAGTTGCAACCAATAAAATGCAACAATGCACATTGGTTACTGTATGATAGGAATGATAAAATTTGTGAAAAATGTTAATCAGATGATTTTGATATGTGTAAAGTTTTTCAATTATCATACACTGATACAGAACTGTATAGTTATAAATTAACTATTGGTTGGCAGATCTGTACTTAGAATATTAATGAAGGGAAAACATAGTAGTGACACTAATAAGATATTATCATGTATGCCTCCTTTGAGTTGTGTTATAAAAATAACAAAAATGCATTCTGAAGTTCGAGAAAAATGTACATGTAGAAGTGTACTGCTATTTGTTATTTTAAAAGAAAGTCATACGAAGGTATCATATTTTATGTAGTACTATTTGCTATTTTAGATCAGTACATTATTCTTTTTTATGTTACCTGCAAATGCAGATATTTTGTAGTCAAATGTTTGTATAGATGTTTACATGTAAGATAAAAAATTAGGATCTTCCTTTGAATGTTTGGGCTATGTGAAGCTTGGGAGCTTACGGTTTACACTCAATATGTTCATGCAGTTTCATTTAGAAATATAATGAAGGTGAAGTACCAAACGTACATGTAGAAAAAAATGATTATTTTACCACAAATATGTTGTCAGCATGTTTCCGCTATGTTAATATCAGCAAGCATCATATTTTGCTTACGCCTAGTTAGTGGCAGCCCGGTGCACGTAGCTCTTGCTTGCGCGGAGTCCGGGGAAGGGCCCGATCACTTTGGGTCTTTTGTGCCCAGCCTTTCCCTACATTTCTAGTTATATTTTAAAAATGGAAAAGTACTAATGAAGCCCATCCTATTTATACGAAAGATAGGTTATAAGAAAGAACACTACATGCTTTTTATAAAGCATGGATAATGTGAATGCTGAATCACATGGCAATTCAAATGAGTATCTTGCCGAGTACTCTTTAATGGAAAAAGAGAACGCAATGTCCATAACGTTCTCTGATATAGCAGCCACACAAAACAGCAATATATCACTTGTTTGGTCCAAATATATATAAGTGTAGAAAATGCCTTAAGCTCAGGTTTATAAATTAGGAAATTGCTAGTGTATGTGGATTTATATTCTTACTTCCATTTTGATCTTATATATATCTTTCATTAGAAGATAACATGCACAATTTACATGTATATATGTCCAGCCGTGGCCAGCTACAGTATATTTGTCTAAAATATGATATGATACTTGGAATGTTAGATATGTTCCACGTCTAACGATTTCACCTTTATTAACTTTTGTCACCAGATCATCCACTTCAATTAGTATCGTGGAATGAAACTAAGAAATGATATGATGAATAATGATACGCCAATAAGATTCTGTACATAAAAATTGTTCATAGCAATGAATGAATGCTTGTAGTGTGATATGTGAGACCCACTTTTCTCCATAAACTGCTACAGAAATAAAACTGTACATTGTTGGTTATCATCTTCATTAGATTAGCATTAGAGTTTAACTAGTGTGTGTAATTTGGCACCTTCCCGTATCTGATTGGGAAAGTACTACTTAGCTTGCCTATTGAGGAGGGAGTGCCTGGATGATCTCATTGCTGAACAAAATGGTGTTGTTGTTGTTAGCTGTTACTGTTTGTCTCCCAAGGTGCATCAATCAGTCAAGGACTGAAAGTATGGCTTGACTCTGGGAACCAGATGTGTGTCTTCATGTACAAACAAATTGAGCTTGTCTTCATGTACAAACAAATTGAGCTTAGCTCCTGCAGGCCGCGCCATCTGACTCTCCATCATGTAAAGACGGAGAAGTCAGTAAAGGGAGATGCATGAAGTAAAGATACTACCTTTTTAGTCAACAATTAATCTACCACGGGATTTAATTTGATCAGATGCATCAGTACAACCATAGTAGTAATTTTGGTTATCTGTTTTCCAAAATGACAATACTATTATATGTTACAACCATAAAAAAAATTGTCAAGAAAAAAACTCTGGAAAACTATATACTTGCACTCACGTTGGAGCTTCACTTTTTCTATACCTAATGCACCACCTCGCACATGTTCACACTGTATTGTCACAATTAAGATGTTATATTTTTAGTTCAGAACTGATCTCCCATAGGATTTTGATCATGCACATTACTACAACTCAAGTAGTTACTTCGGTATTTTGTTTCCCAAAAATTACAACAGTGATAATTCTGGGATACCATACAGCTGAACTCACCTCTGAGCTCCATTTTTTCTACTTCTATTGCGTAACCACCCTCGTGCATATTCACATTGTGTACCCATAAGGCGTCACCAATAATTATCACTCCCTTACTTTTGGATATCTGCAACGTAGAGAGCAGCTTGATTATTTAATGTTCCTAAAGAATTCAATGGTCCATCTTAATTCATAATTAGAATCATGGATATGCATAGACAATGACCGTCTTCCACTCCTTTCAAGCACTGAAATAATGGTACTGCACACTATTAATATAATTCACAGCTAACAACTGGAATCAGATTCCTCAATAAAATAGGAAATCAAGAAAAATTGAAGCTCACATTCACAGATTGGGTAGAGAGCGAGATGAATATGTGTTGCTTCTACATACTGCAACCAAGTCTGTTGCCATGACATGCATCATTAATCGATTTGCACTATCAAGAAAAGTATGTGCACGTTTTAGCATCAGTAACGGCCTATATGTATCACCATGATCAGGGCCGGCCCTGAGGGGGGCAGAGGGGGCGGCCGCCCTGGGCCCCCCAAATACAGGGGCCCCGCGCCAGGTATTCTGTATGCTACGTAGGTAGCCCATCCTCGCCTAAAACGTATGTACCCCAGCCACACAAATGCAGCTAACCAACGCAGGCAATCAGCGGTTTCTTTCTTTCCTTAATCAGCGATTTCTTTCTTTGAAGAATCGTGCGTCTCTGGCTCTTTCCTACGATCTGTAGTTCAGGGCCCCGATCGCGAGTTGCCGTCAGGCAGGTGCTGGACGATCTAACTCCATGGCCCTGACTGCGGCAATACGCTGATGAACTCCGCTACCCTGTCCTTGGGCCTTGAATACACACGCATATCATAGAGTGTCCCGCCAGATTCCAGTCAACACGGTGCCATTGCCGAGCCGAGCCGCCGAGCACTCGACAAGCGTTCGCCTACATGGCGACACCGATCTGTATGATTCAAGGTGTGCCATACAACCAATCCCTATTTCCTATACGTATATTGCTAATTTACGTAATTTACATGATGCATAGCATGCATCGTTCAACCTTCGATGCAATTTTTTTCCTAACAATTTGTGCTATATATTACTGTCGTTTACAATGTATGATATCCAGTACTCCCTTCTTAAATAAATATGAACTGAAATGAGTGAATAAATACATTAAAACGTATGCTACTTCCTAATAAGAAAAGAGTTAGAATATTTTATATTTGTTTACGGAAGGAGTAGATTGAAAAAAAGGAAGAGAAAATGATGAGTTGGGGATACTTGTTGTGGAGGAAAAGAAACCAACTAAGAAAACTTCTAAATTGAAGCGGAAGAAAATTTTGGCATCAACATTGACGATAAAAATGTAAGAGGCCCTAAGAACATAGTTAATTCGTTAATGACAATGACATTTATTGGAAACATCTTGTATACGATACTGATTTGTCATGATGTTTGTATTAAGGGCCCCAAAGTTGTAGACTCGCCCCGGGCCCCTGAAATCTCAGGACCGGCCCTGACCATGATTGAACCAATAAGTGTGATGAATCAAATGTACAGGAGATCCATTTGAATTCAAATCTGTAAGTAAACTTATTGTTCCTTTAATGTTTGTGGATCTAATGAGCTTGATAAATCCACAATAAATAATTGACTCCACGAATTCAGATATGTAGAAGAACTTATTATGCCTTCTTTGTTTTTACCTTTGGCTTGTCGAGGCCGTCCTGTGCCACCGTTGATCAATTGAATCTGCTGCCTCATGCACATCTACGTACCAGATTAAATCAACCACCGGTGATCGGTTGAATGTGCTGCCTCATGCACATCTACGTACCCAGATTAAATCAATCACCATCACATGTATGTACGTGCGTCCATGGAAGGAACCAACCAATCTGCTTACCTATTGTATGTGTTTGTTACCCTCGGCCAAAAGCACCTGCAGCAAAGAGTTGCTCCATCTAAGTTTGCCGGAAAATAATTGGCAGTTTGGACCTGCATCACCAAGAGACGGAAGCGATCAAGGAGCAACAGTGGAGGCAACCTGAACCCTAGCTTTGTGGATAAATATTAGGGGCAGAGGACGTTGTTGCACGTAAAAGAGGATCGGGAGGTGTAGATGGGCATAAATATTTTTAGACAAAAGATAGATGGGATCTTGGGCGTGCCTGTTTCTTTTTAGGATCGGCAGGTGAGGATAGATGTGATTTTTTTTGGTCGGGAGATGAGGATAGGCGTGGATTTTTTTTTTTTTTGCGACAGAAGATAGATGCTATCTTGTGCGTGACCACTTGTTTTTAGGATTGGGGGGTGGGGATAGACGTGTTTTTTTATCGGAAGATGAGGATAGACGTGATAGTTTTCTTTTTCCAGACGGAAGATAGATCCTGTGCGTGACCGCTTCTTTTTAGGATCGGGAGGTTGGCATGTATGAGTTTTTTTTTCAGCCGGAGGATTAGATGGGATCTCGGGTGTTACCGCATGAGGAAAAGTTTTTTTTATTCGATGAATATACGAATAGATTAAGATAAACGTTTTTCTTTCTTCCTTTTTTGTGGGAGTTTTCCTTACTACTTTTTCAACTGATAAAGTGATCGTGGAGTATAATAAAATATGAGTTTTCTTCTAAGAAAGGATTCAGGGCGTTTCGTGCGGGTTTTTTCTGTCAAGATTTCATGGGTTAATCTACACCGTAATAATTTGGCCCCACCAGATTAACAGCTCCTAATTACTGATTAATGTGGAAATTTCTTGAGAGTCTGTAATTACTGATTAACAGCTCTTAATGGAGCAGTTAGTAGTCTCCGTCGGTCGATTTTCGTCCCACCTTTGCTGTTTTTTTTCGTCCTAAAAAAAATCTACGAAATATAACCTACGAAATTTAACGAGGGACAATTATGACTAGCGAACAAAAAATCGGACGACGCCCTAGCCTCCCTCGCACGAAAAAAAACCTCCTCTCGATCCACCCCTGGCACTGCCTCCATCTCTCCCTCCGCCGCCGCCGCCGTCCCTACTTCTCTCCCGCTCAGCCACCTCCACCGCTCCCACCCTTCTCCTCATTGTCGGATCCGCTTGCTCGTCAAGGTGAGGCGGCGAAGCTCCACGTCCGCGAAGCGCACGTGCTCGTCAAGGAAGCGGCTCCCGGATCTGAGATCGCGCAGCCGTGACGGAAGGGGCTCGAGGTGGCCGCCGAAGACCAAGCCGTTCACGCAAGCCCTGGACACGATCCTCCCGACGCATGCACTCCTCGCGTCCTCGCACTGCCGTTCTCTTCTTCTCTCCGATCTCCTCGCCCTGCCTGACGCCGCCGACTCCTCAGCTCCCCGGGCACTGGCCGACGCCCGCGAGTCATCGGTGCCCTGCTGTTGCCGTCACATCCGAGGCGCATAGGGGCCAGAACTTAGTGATCTGCTGCCTCTGTCAGACTCATCGATTGTGCCATGGTCGAGGGCCCCGAATCGTGGGACGACGGCGCGGACCGCCGCAAGGGCTTGGTGGCATAACCCCAGGGCGTGGCGGCATTGCGGCCAGCGAGCAGCCCCTGAAGTGTGTGCCCCCTGACCTTTAGGACGACGGCACCGAGGCAATCGCATAACCCAATGGCAGGGCGTGGCGGCGTTGCGGCCAGTGAGGAGCGGCGGCGTGCCCTGAATCGAGAGGAACATGTATGTTCACTTTCTGTTCGCTTTGTGTTTGCTTTCTATAGTCTCAAAGCAGAGCAATGGGCACTGCAAATTTTATCCGAGAATGTGCAACAAAAGCACGTTGAGAAGTATTAGAGTAGTCCTTATGGTATACGACTTCTAGTCCAAGTCAGTTTTGTACCCCTACCCCAAGTCGGTTTGTACCCTCTTATATACTCTTGTATGCCGCACCAAATCAATCAATAAGCAACAGTTTTATTCAGCTTTCATGGTATCAGATACCGGTCCCAGGGTCTAGGGTATGGCTCCGCCTATGCCGCCGCCGCCGCCCGGCTACTTCGAGCGCCGGGCCGCGCTCATCGCCAAGGCTGCCAACGTCGCAGCCGCTTCTCTCTCGGCCCTCACCATAGCTCCACAAAACTACCCTGCACCCATCCTCGCCGCACCAATATCTCTTGCCGACACAATCTTCTATGTCAGCCCCTACATCCCCATAGTTCTTGATCTCGCCGCCCACAACTACTACCATTGGAGACATCTCTTCGATCTCCACCTCGGCCGCTGCAACCTGCGCTCGCATGTCGCCGCCAACTGTCTTCCCACCTCGACGATCTGCAATGGTCGAAAGATGATCTCGCGATCGTCCAGTGGTTCTACACCCGCATCACCACCGAAATCTTCAACATGCTCGATCACGACGGCGCCACCGCTGCCAACATCTGGCACTTCCTCCGTCAGCTCTTCCAAAGGAACACCGACGCTCTGAAAAACGCTCTCCACACCGAGCTTCGCAATATGGTGCAAGGAGACGCCCCGGTGAACCTGTTCTGCCAGCGCGTTAAGACCATTGGTGATGAGCTCCGCGAACTCGGCGATACAGTCAACGTCTCACAGCTAATCAACATCGTCGTTGTCGGCCTCAGCGAAGACTTTCACAAGCAAGCCTCGTTCATACCGATGATACGGCCTCCTCCTACCTTCGCTGAAGTTCGTTCCCTGCTACAACTCGCGGCGGAAACACAAGCTCGCAAGGACTCTCACCCCAAGGTCTTTCATGTTGCGGCTCGTCCTCCTCTGTCGTCTACACCAGCGTCGCCTTCCATGTCGTCTCCTGCCGCCGGGTCGTCCGCATCGTCATCTGCTCAACCGCCCCCAGGCTGGCGCCCTAGTCCGAACTACCGCGGCAAAAACCCTATCTACAAGCCGTCGTCGACTCGTTCGGTTCTGCCTACGACATCACCAGCACCGAGTCCTGCACCACCCACCAGTGCTCCATCTGCGGTTGCATGGCGGCCTCCTCATGATCCTTGGACGGGGCTCGTACAGGCATGGCCCATGCCCTGGTCCGCTCCGACCGCCCTCGGTGCTCCGCCGGCATACTCAGGTGTCTGGCAACCCGGCCTTCGGCCGCTTACTGGTGCTCCCGGGGTTCTCAACCCCTGACAGCCGGCCAATGCCGATCACGCCGCCCCGACGTATGCTCCGTATGGTCATTGCACCACCGACAGCGGCGCCTACAACACACCTCAGCCGGCCCTGCTCCCGACGCCACCCTCACCACAGCCGGCCAATGCCTCTCACGCCGTCCCGACGTATGCTCCTTATGGTCACTACTCCACTGACGGCGGCTCCTACTACACTCCCCAGCCGGCCCTACTGCCTTCACCATCATATCCGCCGGCACTACTCCCGACGCCACCCTCACCTGCGACGCCGAGCTGGGATCAAGCCGCTTTTCTCCAGGCCATGAATAACTTTGCTGCACAAGGAAACTCAGGTACGGATTGGATCTTTGATTCAGGGGCCTCTAGTCATATGTCTGCATCTAGTAATTGGTTATCATCTTGCACTAAATCTCATTTCCCTTCCATTACCCTTGGAGATGGATCATCTATTCCTATATATTGTGTTGGTCAGGCTCAACTTCCCTCTTCCACTAAACCTCTTTTACTTCGCGATGTTCTAGTTGCACCCTCCCTCATTAAAAATCTTATTTCTGTTCGCCAATTTACTTGCGACAATCTAGTTTCGGCTGAATTCGACCCTTTTGGTTTATCTATGAAGGATTACCTAACCAAGGCCGAGATCGCTCGCTTCAATAGCTCTGGTGATCTTTATTCTCTTAATGGAGTTCCTGCCGCCACCCCTCCAATATCCATGCTGGTCTCCGTCGATCTCTGGCATTGTCGCTTGGGCCATCCCAACCCTGTCGTCTTAGCTTCTATGCTTAGTGAATTTACCATACCATGTAATAGGGACTCTCATAATTCTGTGTTTTGCGAGTCATGTCAATTAGGCAAACATGTGCGTCTTCCCTTTAGTTCCTCTAGCTCTTGTAGCACTTATCCCTTTGAATTAATACATTGTGATTTATGGATCTCTCCCATTGCAAGTGTTTCGGGTTTTAAATACTACCTTGTTATCCTAGATGATTTCACCCACTTTGTCTGGACTTTTCCTCTACGCAACAAATCCGAGGTCCATTCTCTCTTTCTTAATTTTCAACGCTATGTGTCTGTTCACTTCTTCCTCCCAATTCGCTTTATCCAATGTGACAATGGTCGCGAGTTTGATAACATTAAAAATCATACTTTCTTCTTACAACATGGCATCTTGCTAAGGTTCTCATGTCCCTACACATCCCCTCAAAATGGTAAAGCCGAACGTTCTCTTCGCACCCTCAATGATATCGTTCGCACTCTCCTCATTCAATCATCTCTGCCTCCCAAGTTTTGGGCTGAAGCCCTACACATGGCCACCTTCCTTCTAAATATTCGCCCTTCTAAAACTAAACCCAACACTACTCCCTATTATTCCCTCTTTCTTTCCCATCCCGACTACTCCGCGGTTTGTGTTTTCGGTTGTCTCTGTTTTCCCAATGCCTATGCCACTTCTGCAAATAAATTGTCACCACGCTCTATCCCATGTGCCTTTCTTGGCTTCTCTGACGAGCACAAAGGCTATCGCTGTCTCGACCTTCACACCGGACACGTTCATGTCTCTCGTCATGTCAGGTTTGCTGAGCACATTTTTCCTTTCTCACAACGCACTACTACACCATCAAACACCCCTAGCTCCGCAAACACCCCCTCTCCCCGTCCTTTCCAACTATATACTCCCCTACCTGCTGAACACAACACACCACCACCACCATTAACACCCGCCATAGCCCATACCAACCCTACCCTCACCCCACCCGAGACGTCCCCAACACCTCCGACCCCTGCTCCCTCCCCACCACCCCCGGCCCCTACTCCCACTCCATCACCCAGCCCTACTCCTTCGTCCGACTCTTCCGATGCGCCGGACTAACCCGTACCCACCATACCCCCTCGTGCTATTCTTACAGCAGCCCCAATTAATGATCATTGCATGCGTACTAGGGCCAAATCAGGATTTCATCAACCCCAAAACCGCCTAAACCTTCATACCTCCGTATCTCTCACTTCCCTCCCAAAGAATTACAAAACTGCTCTACTTGATCCCAACTGGGCCGCTGCCATGCAAGAAGAATATAATGCTTTACTTCAAAACAACACCTGGCAACTTGTTCCTCGTCCTCCCAATACAAATATTGTTTCTGGCAAATGGATTTTTCGCCAAAAGTTCCACTCCGATGGGAGCCTCTCATGATATAAAGCCAGGTGGGTTTGTCGTGGCTTTTCTCAGCAACAAGGAATTGATTATGAAGAAACCTTTTCTCCTGTTGTTAAACCTAGCACCATTCGCACCGTTCTTAGTGTTGCTGTCTCCTCTTCCTGGCCTATTCACCAACTTGACGTTAAAAATGCTTTCCTCCATGGTTCCCTTCAAGAAACTGTCTACTGCCAGCAACCTCTGGGTTTTGAAAATCCATCCTTTCCAACTCATGTATGTCTTCTTCAGAAATCTCTCTACGGTCTTAAACAGGCCCCACGAGCTTGGTTTCAACGCTTCTCCTCCTTCATCCAAACAATAGGCTTCACTCCATCTCTCTCCGACACCTCTCTTTTTGTGTATCATCAAACTTCTGACACTGCCTATTTACTTCTTTATGTAGATGATATCATTCTTACCGCATCCTCTCAAAAGTTCTTAGATCGTATTGTCTCTCTTCTTAGGTCTAATTTTCTATGACTGACCTAGGACTCCTTCAGCATATCTTAGGCATTGCTGTCGTTCGAGATTCCTCCAGCCTTTTTCTTTCCCAACGCTAGTATATTCTTGATCTTCTTAATCGTGCTGGTATGCTTGACTGTCAATCATCTCGCACTCCTGTCGATACTAGTTTTAAACTTTCGGCTACCAGTGAACCCTTTTCCGATCATACTCTCTATCGTAGCCTAACAGGTGCTCTCCAATATCTCACCATTACTCGTCCTGAAATCTCTTTTGCTGTTCAACAAGAATGTCTCTATATGCATGATCCCCGGGTTCCTCACTATAATCATGTTAAACGCATTCTTCGTTATCTAAAAGGAACTCTCAATCATGGTCTCCACCTCAATAATTCTTCTCCAAACCCGTTTACCACATACTCTGATGCAGACTGGGCTGGTTGTCCTGACACTCGAAGGTCCACTTCCGGTTTTTGTGTTTTTCTTGGTAACAATTTGATTTCTTGGTCTTCGAAAAGACAGGTTACAGTCTCACGTTCGTTGGCCGAGGCTGAGTATCGTGCTGTGGCACATGCCGTTGCAGATACAATATGGATTCGACAGTTACTCTCCGAGCTACACAGGCCATTTGAGCAGGCCACTATTGTCTACTGTGACAACATATCAGCAGTCTACATGACCGGCAATCCAGTTCAACACCGACGCACAAAGCATATTGAGATTGATATTCATTTTGTTCGTGAAAAGATTGCTCTTGGTCAGGTTCAGGTGCTTCATGTTCCCTCTACGGCTCAGTTTGCTGACATTTTCACCAAGGCACTGCCTACTAAGCCGTTTCAAGATATATGTTTCAGTCTCACCGTCGTCGAGCCTGCCGTTGATATTGCGGGGGGATGTTAGAGTAGTCCTTATGGTATACGACTTCTAGTCCAAGTCAGTTTTGTACCCCTACCCCAAGTCGGTTTGTACCCTCTTATATACTCTTGTATGCCGCACCAAATCAATCAATAAGCAACAGTTTTATTCAGCTTTCAAGAAGTTCCTGTGAACCCTAATTTATTTCTTGAGAAAGCAAATTTATTTATCCTTGCTCTGTTTTTTGTGTACTATAAGATTGTTCGTTTGTACCCAGCATGTGTACGTGATGTGCCCTGCCGCTGTGTGTGCTTCCTGCTAATGTACGTTTGACCATGCGTTCCTGGCTTCCCCGGCGATGCCGACATGGCAGGGCAGGACCCAGTGGCCATCTTCGGCGCCTTCATGGACTTCGTCAGCGCCGACCTCTGCTTCATCATCTACGGCCATGACCCCTTTGCCGTCGGCATCATCTGGTACCTTGGAATGCAAATTAAATATGTTCATGGAGTGGGGTGTAATTGTGATTTGTTCAATGGCTGTCATTCGCGTTCAGCAGGGGCTGCAAGTTCTATTGCTATAAGCCTGACTTGTAGCGGCAACAACAGATTCAGATGTGGTAAGCTCATTCATTCATTCATTCTCTCAGGAGAAGAGGACCAAATTGATTCAAATTTTGTGTTCTGATCTTCATGTTGGGAGGTTTGCGATCGCATGTATGGTCGGGACTGCGTGGGTCCGGCGACCAATTGCTTGCATCTCTTGCTGTATGGTGATGATGACCGGCTCCTGTTAAATCCAATACGACTGCACTTCTTCGCTTCAGGTGGCCGTGAAGCTCTGACTCCATCCTCACGACACTCAAACCTATCTTGATGATTGCATCAAATTGCAACTCTATTATCTTTTCATACCATGATATGTGTGCATGTCTCTTCGGTTCTCAAACAAGAAATACTTTTCTTTTAGTTTGCTTTGTAGGTAACATGCAGTGTACAGTTGGTAGCAGATTACGATGCAAGTTTGTTTGTTTTCACTCCAAGCATGATTTTTATGATACATGATGCTACTCTGGGGCTGCTCCTCACTACCAGTCACAGCAAGATGGGGCCCCTGGTGGTCCTCTGAAATTTGATTCCCTCAATCGTCAAGGATCGTTTTGCTTTGAAGTCTGATGTACATTTTTTTAATCTCATGTAGGAAGAAGGTATCCCCCTTATGCGAAGATTTCTAGCTTGCCTATGTGTTGTAATGTTAATAAGTGCATTCGGCCAAACAATTTGTGGACCAAATGAACTTGTTGCGGATATAGAAGAACAAGGCGGCACACAAGGAGCTGCCTGAATTGCAGTGGCAGCGGTGTTGTAATATGTGAGAGTTTTGCATCAACTTGGTCTCTTTTCTATGCATAAGTCTGATGCATTGGCCCTTGATTATCAGGAATCAAGCTTGTGAAGAACAATTTCGTTACTTTAATGACACACACTTGCAGTAAGTCATTCAAAGATATATTCAGTACATGCTAGGTTGCCAAGCTCAGAGCCACCTGTTGTCTCCATAAATTCGCTGAAAGCAAAAACCATTTGCCCATAGTCATGTGAAACCTTCTAGAATTCTTTTTAGTATTTTGCATTGCTTGTGCATTTCTTTTTTTATCACTTCTAATAACCTCATTATTCATTTTTCCTATCGTCATGTCAGTCCTTGCTCTAATTTTTTTTGTTAATATGTTGTGCTTCTTGTGCATTTCCATTTTTATCACTTCTAATAATCTCATTGACTGTTTACATCTCATCGTGTTTACCAAGAACACGAGTGATAATTTGTTTTACAAGAATACAATAGTGACAATTTTATTTTATTTTATTTTCTGACATAGTTCTCAATTAGGCTTACAAATATTTTACATTGGCAGTAGTTCTGTCATCAAGGTTATGTGTAATCTATTCCTTAGAATGGTGTGTCAGCCATTTCTATGTAGGTGGCATGTGTGATGGCATGTGTTTCAGCCATATCGATTTAGGTGGCATGTGTGCTGGCACAAGAAAAGGAAGGCCCTGAACTGAAAGGAGCAACATATATTAATGAATTGCCTTGAATTGAGAGAGAGAGAGAGAGAGAGAGAGAGTTCAATTCTGGTCACTTGATTTCCTGCCCCAACTCCTCTAATAATCATTGATGCGTGTTTGTTCGCTCTAATCCACTGAATGAAACCATCTGTCTGGTTTAAACATAATCAACCATCTGTCTGGTTTAAATATTTATGAGTAATTTAATTTGTTTGTGCCTATAAACCGATTATAATCTAAACTATGCCAGTACAACAAGTGTGCATTGTAATATGTACTCCCTACGTTCCTAAATATAAGTCTTTTTAGAGATTCCAATGCAGACTACATACTGAGCAAAATGAGTGAATCTATACTCTAAAATATGTCTATATACATCCGTATGTAGTTCTTATCGAGATCTCTTAAAAGACTTATATTTAGGAACAGAGGGAGTACAGTTTAGTAAACTCATTGCTGTACAATGCCCACCTACTTGGAAATTGAACTTTGCCTCCTTTCCAAAATACATTATTATTCATGGAGTTTCCTGGGAGTGACAACTTTACGGTGCTTCTTTGCCAGGCTTACAGTATTTCAGGCCTCTATTCCAGCACACACATTCCAGTTGCCATTGGTGAGCAAATGAGATATGAAGTTACCAGTGATTTTCATTATACATGGTAAAAATAATGCAAATCATGCTTTATGGAGAGTTGAAATACTGACTATTGATCGGAGAAAATTTATTGGTGACAACTACCCAAGGTGCCTGTAAGCATCTGAAGTTATAGTTTAGATTATCATATTGGCTACTCTTTTAGAAGTAAAAACAATAGCATTATTTCATTTCTACTTTAGATTTTTGGGCATCCTTGTACTATTATCATCTGAGATTTGCATAATTATTTTGAGAATAGGGAGAACTGCAACTATGGTTGCCAACTACCATAGTCAATATATATACCTCTGAAATTGCAGGAATAATAAACATGACCACCATCAGACATGTCTGTTTTAGTTTCTCTAATCTCCAACAAATCTTAAGACCATAAATGGGAGGCAAATTCACCTTCATATGAGTACGCACATGCCCACATTCACCTTTATAAGAACAATCAGCTTCTAAATAAGGCCCCCCATGTGGGGCATCATCAATACATGCCTCCATGAACGATGGATATACTAAATATATTTCACTTTGGTATTTTGGTACGTCTAAAAGTAGTGCCTTTTTCTAGCATATGAAAATTTATAGGACAGGTTTTGATAATCCATGTACAAAAAGGCAACCTTTTTAACAAAATGAGAGATTATGCTTATACTTCAGTATGCATCATGTACATATATAATGTTACAGATAATTCCATTGCGTGTGAATGAACAGAACATTGAGAATAGCGCCAGAAATTCCTTTTGCTGATATCACAAATTTTGTGCCATGGTCCATAAAGAGAACAAGTGCTGGTGTGTGTTCCGATCCAGTAAATTTTCTTCATGTGCCACACAAGTGGAGACGACTCTGCTTTTTTACCATGATCTTGAGGGGTACAACTTTATCTATGTTCTATATGTTCATAGACATGCTAAACCCAAATAAAGATGCAACTAATATAACATC
Source organism: Triticum urartu (assembly GCF_003073215.2). NCBI lineage: Eukaryota > Viridiplantae > Streptophyta > Magnoliopsida > Poales > Poaceae > Triticum > Triticum urartu. The sequence continues at coordinate 653,146,274 of NC_053028.1, read as the reverse complement.
TTATATTGTCTTTCAGTTATGAGCTTTATGACAATAATGACTCTCAAGTTCAGCAAGAGCTCGTACAAAAGATATGGAAAGTGTTTGAGACTATACTAGAAGAGGTAATTACTTCTCTCAGTTCGTAGTGCCTTCTTTTGCTGATACCTCTTGGGTTTTGATTTCTTGTAACATTTATATGCACACAGACTGGAAAATTAAGGGAATAAACCAAGGAAGGTATTTCTATATCTAAGTCCATTGTAATCATTTTGGATTGAAATTCACGTTTGGCAAAAGGTCTTGATATATGCCTTTGTCACAGGTCTAAATGTTATAAGCATGGCTCCCCACATCCAATTTTTCAGGCCATGGAGCTTCTATGGTTGGTTCATATGTGGTTATCGAAGCAGGATAAGTTCTTGAGAAGGACTCTAATTGCTATGGACCACAAGATTTCAGATGTCGCTCCCTATTGCGTATTGCTGTTGACATTGGACTTGCTATCCAGTAAGAGGGACATTGGGATCATTGTTCATCTAGAGAAGTCAGTGCCAAATCTATGTCAGAATATTGGGATGTTAATGATTGGAGGTGATGTTTTTCTCTCCCATACCTAAATTATCTTTAGTATAAGTCCATATAAAGAAAACTGCAGTGTTCCAACTATTGAACCACAATTGTTAAATTAATTAATTTTAGCTATGTTATAGTTTGAGCTGAGTGCTTCTTACCATTTTTACTTCTACTAGATTCATTTGTCACTGAGTTTTTAGAGCTGGGTACTTGACAAATGAATTACATCACTTTTCTGTCTGAGAGTCGATTTTTTGTGCGTTAGATGGATTGACAAGTACCAAATATTAATGCCAAGCAGAACTAAAACCTGTCCATGGATTACCTTCAGTCCCGCATTCCAATCAACAACATTGGGCCGAGTGAGCACGCGGGTGGTGCAAGAGGCAATGGGCAGCCGGTGAAGACTGAGTGGTGAGTGGCGGTGGCGAGGTCGAGCGGTTGGCACCAGCGGCGAGTAGGCAATTACCGTGACGGGCGAGCGGACGGGGCGAGTAGGTGTCACGATTGCATCACAATTGGAATAAAGTAAACAATGCATACGTGTGGCCATTGACTGATTTTGTATGTTGTGTGCTTGTGTTAAGAGCCAGCCAAATCAATCAGCCAAGGGCCATTATGTACGTGAGTGTATTAGCAATGTGTATATCCGAAGATTATTTCTCAACTCGGCATGTGGGTAGAGACTAAAAAGACGATGCCATGGTAGCATGGCAGACCTGGCAAGTGCCACGAACATCATGATATTCTTCTTTTTCTTAATTCCTTGATTTGAAAAATAATTTGCTATGTGTGTAGGAACATAGCAGTCGGGCAAACGCCACTTTGGCATCTTGATCTATCAAGGGAAATAATTTCTTTACTTTAGAAAATGTGGGTTCAGATTGGTCTGTTGAGTTATGGTTGGCTGATCGGAATAATTTTTCTATTTAAAAAATATAGCAAATAGCATTCATTAGAGATTGGTCTGTTGAGTTATGGCTGGCTGATCGGAATAATTTTTCTATTTAAAAAATGTAGCAAATAGCATTTCATTAGAGATGGCTTTGCAGCAAATTACAAATCGCGCAAACCAAGCCATCACCGCCTCATCGCTCTCGCTGGGAGCGACAACAACCGCCGGTCTCTTCTTCGCCTTCTTAGCCGGCATCTCCCCCATACGGATGCGTCGCGGCACGAACCACTCCGCCACCGCCTGGGACTCGACCTCCGGAAAGTTTAGGTCCGTCTTCGGCTGTCCGGCACGCCACACCGCCACATCGTAGGCACGACCTCATCGGTAGTGGGCTACGTGCCGAGCCACGAACGCTGCTCGGCGTCGGAGAACTCCAGTCCGAAGTTCCCGGAGGGCTTCGCCCTCATGCCGAAGAAACCGGACTTGCCCTTCGGCGTCTTCTTCGGCGCCATCGGGGAGCGGGCGACGGCCGAGCGGGGAGCGGGGCGGCGACGTGCGGAGTGGGGTGGAGGCGGACGGAGCGGGGCGACGGCGTGCGGTGCGGGGCGGAGGCGGACGGAGCGGGCGGCGGACGGAGCAGCGCCAGAGAGGAGGCGGACGGAGCGGGGCCAGGCGGAGGATGGACCAGAGGCGGAGATGGCCGGAGAGGAGGCGGGCAGGGTCGGGGCAGGCGAAGGCGAACGCGATGGGGCAGCGCGGTGGCCAAGGCGGGATGGAATCAGTGGCGGGGTCTGCATCTACGATAGAGCGAGGCCTTAAAAAGTTAACATGTAACTCTTGTAAATTATTTCAGGAGTCCGTGGCAATGCACGGGCACTCTACTAGTATAGAATAGATAGATAGATAGATAGATAGATAGAGGTATAAATAGATAGATAGATAGATAGATAGATAGATAGATATACAAGTGCCTCCAATGTCCGGTGACGGTAACCCACAGGCTAGATGAGAGTGGTCACAACGAGATATCTCTACTTCTAATGGAGCAGTTGATAGTCTCCGCTGGTCAAGTTTCGTCCCACCATTTTCGTCCGGTTTTTTTCATAGGTTAACCTTCATAGATTTTTTTTCACACCACCCCTCCCGCAAAAACCAGTACAACGCCCCCACCTCTCGATCCCGATGCGACCTCTCTCTTTCCCCCATCTCCCGTGCCGCCGTCGCCTTCATCTCCCGCTCCGCTGCCGCCCCTGCTGCTCCGCCGGCCTGACCTCTTTGTCGGGCACGGCTGCAGGAGCATCCCCACCTCTCCACTCCCTCACGCAACAGCACTCCAACCCCCCACCCCCACGCTCGGCTACCGCTAGGGTTTCTTACCCTCGCTGCCCCGCCATGATAGCTTGAGAGTGCAGTCGGCGGCGGCGGCGAAGGCGGCTCCTCAGAGCAGGGACGCGTCTCCCGTCGAAATCCAAGTCCGTTCGTGCGAGCTTCTCCTCCCCTCGATCCGATCTTCACCTTCGCTCATGGTGGCGTCAGCTGCCCTCCCGCCGGCGGCCAGCTTGACCTGCACGGCACTCGGTTGCCCCACATGGCCCGCCTCCTCCCCATCGCGGCACTCTGCACGGCACTTGTTGGCCGCCGTTGGGCTTGCTTGCGGCGCACAGATCGGGTCGCGCGCGACGGCTACATCATCGCCGGATCTGTCGTTTCGTCCGACAGCGACCCCAACCCCAGCGCCCTCCTGCACCGCCCGCTTCCCCCACTCCCGCTTGACTCCACGGGCCGGTGGCGACGCTCTGCCCGGAGATCCGCGGATCTGCGTCTGCCAGCCGCATTTGGCCCTCCGTCCACTGTGCTCTGCCGGCCCTGGCTCGCGCCGGGGTGGCCCTTGGCTCGTCACCAGGCTCCTGTGTGGCTTGCTCTCGCACGCCTAGATGCACCATTGTCGGGTTCCCTGTTGCCCCTATGATATGATAAATGCATCCACCCCTCCCATTGGCTTGGGTACCTGATGGATTTGGTCTGGTCCGCCTACAGAGATGTTGGTTCCGTTGTTTGCACATGTATCCTGATGCCGGTTTCTCACCATGGCTGTCAAGTACCGCCTCGTGAAGGAGTGGAGAAGACAACGTGCTCTGGTTCTCCTCCAGGTCAGCCGACAACTTGTCGATTTGTTGCTCTTCCCTTACAAGGCATGACATCCCCTTCCTTTGTGCTCATGCAAACATACAGTTCTTGATGTTGAAAGTAGTCTAGGATTTTCCTATTTCTCTTCGGAAATTGATTATATTAGTTCAATTACGTAAATATCTTCCTTGACAAGATTAGATTAATTTCCCCACTCTGTGATTTGGATTGATTTCTTGAATTCAGCCAAACACCTTTGCTTGTGCTCCTAATTTCCCATCACTCTTTTTGTCACAGCATGGTCAAAACAATGGTGCCTTCACCCTTGCTCGTGCCTCAACCCACATGGTCATCTTTGAGACGTGGTATTCAGTCACATGACAGAGTTCTCTTTGTAAGTGATTAGATGATTTGGAACTCGCTCACTTGATGCATGTTCTGGAAGCTGCATCCACCACTCATTCTTGATGTCACTCGTGTGGGACTCTGTCATTTACTGATTTGAGTATATGTTGTGGGTTGATGTGTTGCAGATCCTTGAGGTCAGGTGCGGCAACTAGCGACATGTGCTGGAGCTTCTGGCGGCGACATCACCTGCATCGAGCTCTCCCTGGTCGCCTTCGAGAGTGTGTGCGGCTCCGTCAAGCTTGTTATGACGCACTTTGAATTTCCGAGCAAGTCGCAGCCTTTTCAGATTCATCAACACAGGTTACATCAGTACTCAATATGGTTCAGATGCATAATAGTACGTACTTCATTTCCTTTTTGTTGTTTACGGTGTCCTACAACATGGATCATATATATCGGTTATCTTTCAAGTTCAGTTTGCTGTGGCAAATTCTTCTTGAATTTGTTGCAGCAAACTTGTGGTCATGTATGGTTTTTAGTTTTCTAAGCCTGCATAGTTTAGAAGTTAGAAAGCTCGTTCATGTATTGTTCTAAACTGAAAGTTTAAGTGGCTTTTCCACCCATGGTATTGTGGTGGTCATAATAGCACACCTCGCAATTATTGATGGCCAGATCTACAAGCCCTGAGCGGTGTGTTTTTTAGCCCCCTCTGTTTCTCCTGGGCATCAATCTATGCACAACAAGCTCTTCAGTGCTTGATGACAAATAAAGGTTGCATCTTAGATAGTTGCTTGATTTGAATGAGCCATTTTGCTCTCAGCTAAAAGTCAGATATAAGATTATGTTTCTTGGCACATGAGTTATTTTTCAATCAACGCGTGGCGAGTCCACTTCGAACTGGTATATGCACTTTTTATTTGAAACTGAACCACCATGGTTTAATTTTATTTTCATTTGGACAAGTTACCCCAAGTATCATCAGTTCATGATGACTGGTTTGGTGTGGTGAATTGATCCTGGTGCTGATTTAAGAGTTTTTTATGACACTGTCTTGTAAGGGAGTAAGGTCTGGTATCTATATGGCTATTATTTTATCTCTTACAGATTGCCATATATGACATGCTAATTGTTTTTAGCTCTTGATATAGTTAAACTTTTTTTTCCGAAACGAAGGCAAAAGATTTGCCTCATCCATTAAGTGGGAGGAGAATAGAGTTAAACTTTGGATGCACCAGTGCCTGATGCATATGTTTGTTTACTTGGTTTGAACTCTGAATGATATGTTGTTATCCTGATTGCATGCCTGATGAGTTGGTTCTGCTGGTATTTTGAGGAGGCAAGCTGTGGTTTTACTCCTGGCCCTGAGAAGGGTGAACTAGGCCATAGCGAGGGCGCCTTCAGGAACATCGAGTCAGGGTGCCTCACTTTCTATTTCAATCTGTGAGGTAATGAAGGCAAAAAAAAGTTTCTACTCGCCCTGTTCTTGCAACTAAACAGAGAAAAACTGTGTGGTTACTGAAGCATTATGGTTTGTAGTTACCGAAGCATTGCATTTGTTGAGAAAGTGTTCCTTATACCATGTAAGTAGGGACAATTACTATTTAACTAGGTACAATTAATATTTAACAAGCCACAATTGATCAAGCAGTCAATGCTTAAATATGCCCGTACTATGTCGTATCCAGGATGGAGCTTTGCTAGCTTTTGAGTTGGATTCTCTTTCGACTACACCTAAATATGACAAACCAAAAGTAAATGAGCTCATTTTAAAAAACTGCAGTTTAAAGGAAATTATTACAATATACTTGCTAGACCTTCTCATTACACTCTTTCACTTTTTTGGCCTAACACTATCCTGTATAGACCTAATAACAGAAGACATGGGAAATGCTTTCGTAACATAATGTTTTTTTGTTAGATGCTCTGTTTATTTAGTGTCGTTGATCCAAAAACTTGAAAGTGTAGAAATGTAAATGCATGGGACTATAGAACCAAGTATTTCTCGATTTGGTGATGCTTTATTCAGAGTTCTTGTGCATCAGATTGGAGTGTTACCACAAACCTGTTATTTATTTCACTTCATGTGAGTTAATGCCAAGGCCCTTTTTGTGTCCCCTCTAATCATTGCATTTGTATCTTGATCATTGTATTAACGAAAAGCAAAATATTTCTCATGTTTTGCTCAGTGTGTCTACTTCTCTTCTTTATTATATTAACTAGTTTTGGATGATATTTCACAAGAATGACATTGTTAGATTTAGATTCGTTAGGTTTCAACGCATTTGAATATGACAGTTATATGCCTATGCCTCTGTGCAAGTTTTACCCAATGGTACATCAGTGTTTCACTATGAACGACTTCACTGATTGTTAGGAATATTTCTTATTTCACACTGAAGTGTTTATCAGTATGTTGGAAGAACATCATAGCCAATCAGAGAATGCAGGTGCTAGATGTGCTATAATTACTCATATGTTGGCTGTTGATATATGAGCTTTGATGAACCTAGCTTCAGGAAAGTCGTTCTATGCATTCCAATCCAAAAATAACTTCAGAAAACTGATTTTCATTTCTGAACATTATTCCGTTATCGTGGATATTTCCACTCTGTTTCATGTGTGATTAACATTTTTAGTTTGCTATTTCATTACTAACTCCACATAGACAGATAGACTGGTAGATAGTCACTCAGAGTGTTTGATCCTCCTAATCACATCATATCCGTCTCTACCTGTGGCTTTAGACAAAAACGTCCATGCTCAATACAGCTGGTTCCCCCAAGTTCAGCAGTGACCGTATGATACACCAGTACGCAAAAGATATATGGGATATCATCCCCGTCATCATGCTTTGAATAATTTAGGCAGTTTACAGAAACCTTGAGTCTGTGAGGCGCAATCAGTCACAGATTTGCCTCGACTCCTCATTGGGAAGGTGTTGCTGCCCCAGCTTTGTGTAGGAACATGCAAGTTCTGACATGGACCTGAGAGCTGAGAGCATGTAGTTTCGTCACTCACTCGCTGATGGTTACACTACAGGAATCAGCTACTTTGTCATCTGCCATGGCAGACGGCAAAGGCATGGATGGCTGACGGCAAAGGTCTTTGCCGTCTGCCACGGACGGCAAAAGGGGACGACAAAGTAAGGTCGGCAAAGAGCTACTTTGCCGTCTGCTTTCGGCGGCTGACGGCAAAGGGGCCTTTGCCATCAGCAGCTGACGGCAAAGAAAGCAGACGGATGGCAAAGCCACTGGATAGGGTTTGCTCCGTTAGCCGCTAACGGGAGGCTTTGCCGTCAGCCTCCTACAATCACAGACGGCAAAGAAGTTTGTTTGTTTATTAAAATAAATAAACAGTCCAAGTGCAGAGGCTATAAATAAACATGACATTATCCATCCACACTTTGTCCCAAGAATCGAAGACGAACGGACAAATTTCACAATACAAAATTACAATATTTACATAGAATACATCATCCACGAATGGACAAATTTCACAATACAAACATGACATTATCCATCCACACTTTGTTCCAAGAACGAACGGACTCCTCTATGCCCGTGGTCGCCGGAGCAACTAGCAGTCGCCCCCTCTAACTTCTCCTCGAGGACGGGGCCAGGGTTGGAGGCCGGCGGGGCTGACGGAGCCGGGGCCGATGGAGGCCGGCAGGGGAGACGGGGTGCGGAGGCCGCCGCGGTCGACGAGCGACGAGACACGGAGGCAGGCGGTGTTGGGGAACGTAGTAATTTCAAAAAAATTCCTACGCACACGCAAGATCATGGTGATGCATAGCAACGAGAGGGGAGAGTGTGATCTACGTACCCTTGTAGATCGACAAAGGAAGCGTAAATTTGGTTGATGTAGTCGTACGTCTTCACGGCCCGACCGATCATGCACCGAAACTACGGCACCTCCGAGTTCTAGCACACGTTCAACTCGATGACGATCCCCGGACTCCGATCCAGCAAAGTGTTGGGGAAGAGTTCCGTCAGCACGAAGGCGTGGCGACGATCTTGATGTACTACTGTCGCAGGGCTTCGCCTAAGCACCGCTACAATATTATCCAGGACTATGGTGGAAGGGGGCACCGCACACGGCTAAGAATATGATCACGTGGATCAACTTGTGTCTCTAGGGTGCCCCCCTGCCCCCGTATATAAAGGAGCAAGGGAGGAGGAGGCCGGCTCTAGGAGGAGGGCGCGCCAAGGGGAGTCCTACTCCCACCGGGAGTAGGACTCCTTCTTTCCTAGTCCAACTAGGAGAAGGGGGGAAAGGAGGGAAGTGGAGAAGGAAGGGAGAGGGGTGCCACGCCCCAAACCCCTTGTCCAATTCGGACTGGGCTTGGGAGGGGGCGCGCCACCTCCTGGCTCTTTCCCACTAAAGCCCATTAAGGCCCAATACTCTTCCCCATATTCCCGTAACTCCCTAGTACTCCGAAAAATACCCGAATCACTTGGAACCTTTCCGACGTCCGAATATAGTCGTCCAATATATCAATCTTTACGTCTCGACCATTTCGAGACTCCTCGTCATGTCCCCGATCTCATCCGGGACTCCGAACTCCTTCGGTACGTCAAAACTCATAAACTCATAATATAACTGTCATCGAAACCTTAAGCGTGCGGACCCTACGGGTTCGAGAACAATGTAGACATGACCGAGACATGTCTCCGGTCAATAACCAATAGCGGGACCTGGATGCCCATATTGGTTCCTACATATTCTACGAAGATCTTTTATCGGTCAGACCGCATAACAACATACGTTGTTCCCTTTGTCATCGGTATGTTACTTGCCCGAGATTCGATCGTCGGTATCCTATACATAGTTCAATCTCGTTACCGGCAAGTCTCTTTACTCGTTCTGTAATACATCATCCCACAACTAACTCATTAGTTGCAATGCTTAAGTGATGTGCATTACCGAGAGGGCCCAGAGATACCTCTTCGACAATCGGAGTGACAAATCCTAATCTCGAAATACGCCAACCCAACATGTACCTTTGGAGACACCTGTAGAGCTCCTTTATAATCACCCAGTTAAGTTGTGACGTTTGGTAGAACACAAAGTGTTCCTCCGGCAAACGGGAGTTGCATAATCTCATAGTCATAGGAACATGTATAAGTCATGAAGAAAGCAATAGCAACATACTAAACGATCGGGTGCTAAGCTAATGGAATGGGTCATGTCAATCAGATCATTCACCTAATGATGTGATCCCGTTAATCAAATAACAACTCTTTGTCCATGGTTAGGAAACATAACCATCTTTGATTAACGAGCTAGTCAAGTAGAGGCATACTAGTGACACTCTGTTTGTCTATGTATTCACACATGTATTATGTTTCGGTTAATACAATTCTAGCATGAATAATAAACATTTATTATGATATAAGGAAATAAATAATAACTTTATTATTGCCTCTAGGGCATATTTCCTTCAGTCTCCCACTTGCACTAGAGTCAATAATCTAGTTCACATCGCCATGTGATTCAACACTAAGAGTTCACATCACCATGTGATTAACACCCATAGTTCACATCGTCATGTGACCTATACCCAAAGGGTTCACTAGAGTCAATAATCTAGTTCACATCATTTATGTGATTAACACCCAAAGAGTGCTAATGTGTGATCATGTTTTGCTTGTGAGATAATTTTAGTCAACGGGTCTGTCACATACAGATCCGTAAGTATTTTTGCGAATTCTATGTCTACAATGCTCTGCACGAAGCTACTCTAGCTAATTGCTCCCACTTTTAATATGTATCTAGATCGAGACTTCGAGTCATCCAGATCTGTGTCAAAACTTGCATCGATGTAACTTTTTACGACGAACCTTTTGTCACCTCCATAATCGAGAAATATTTCCTTATTCCACTAAGGATAATTTTGACCGCTGTCCAGTGATCTACTCCTAGATCACTATTGTACTACCTTGCCAAAATCAGTGTAAGGTATACAATAGATCTGGTACATAGCATGGCATACTTTATAGAACCTATGGCTGAGGCATAGGGAATGACTTTCATTCTCTTTCTATCTTCTGTCGTGGTCGGGTTTTGAGTCTTACTCAATTTCACACCTTGTAACACAGACAAGAACTCTTTCTTTGACTGTTCTATTTTGAACTACTTCAAAATCTTGTCAAGGTATGTACTCATTGGAAAAAAAACTTATCAAGCGTCTTGATCTATCTCTATAGATCTTGATGTTCAATATGTCAGCAGCTTCACCGAGGTCTTTCTTTGGAAAATTCCTTTCAAACACTCCTTTATGCTTTGCAGAATAATTCTACATTATTTCCGATCAACAATATGTCATTCACAGATACTTATCAGAAATGTTGTAGTGCTCCTACTCACTTTCCTGTAAATACAGGCTTCATCGCAAGTCTGTATAAAACTATATGCTTTGATCAACTTATCAAAGCGTATATTCCAACTCCGAGATGCTTGCACCAGTCCATAGATGGATCGCTGGAGCTTGCATATTTTGTTAGCACCATTAGGATTGACAAAACCTTCTGGTTGTATCATATACAACTCTTCTTTAATAAATCTATTAAGGAATGCAGTTTTGTTTATCCATTTGCCAGATTTCATAAAATGCGGCAATTGCTAACATGATTCGGACAGACTTAAGCATAGATACGAGTGAGAAACTCTCATCGTAGTCAACACCTTGAACTTGTCGAAAACCTTTTGCGACAATTCTAGCTTTGTAGATAGTAACACTACTATCAGCGTCCGTCTTCCTCTTGAAGATCCATTTATTCTCAATTGCTTGCCGATCATCGGGCATGTCAACCAAAGTCCATACTTTGTTCTCATACATGGATCTCATCTCAGATTTCATGGCCTCAAGCCATTTTGCGGAATCTGGGCTCACCATCGCTTCTTCATAGTTCGTAGGTTCGTCATGGTCAAGTAGCATGACCTCCAGAACAGGATTACCGTACCACTCTGGTGCAGATCTCACTCTGGTTTACCTACGAGATTCGGTAGTAACTTGATCTGAAGTTACATGATCATCATCATTAGCTTCCTCACTAATTGGTGTAGTAGTCACAGGAACAGATTTCTGTGATGAACTACTTTCCAATAAGGGAGAAGGTACAGTTACCTTATCATGTTCTACTTTCCTCTCACTCACTTCTTTCGAGAGAACTTCCTTCTCTAGAAAGGATCCATTCTTAGCAACGAATGTCTTGCCTTTGGATCTGTGATAGAAGGTGTACCCAACAGTAACCTTTTGGGTATCCTATGAAGACACACTTTTCCGATTTGGGTTTGAGCTTATCAGGATGAAACTTTTTCACATAAGCATTGCAACCCCAAACTTTAAGAAACGACAACTTTGGTTTCTTACTAAACCACAGTTCATACGGTGTTGTCTCAACAGATTTAGATGGTGCCCTTTTAACGTGAATGCAGTTGTCTCTAATGCATAACCCCAAAACGATAGTGGTAGATCGGTAAGAGACATCATAGATTGCACTATATCCAATAAAGTACGGTTATGATGTTCGGACACACCATTATGCTGTGGTGTTCCATGTGGCATGAGTTTGTGAAACTATTCCACATTGTTTTAATTGAATACCAAACTCGTAACTCAAATATTTGTCTCCGCGATCAGATCGTAGAAACTTTATTTTCTTGTCACGATGATTTTCCACTTCACTCTGAAATTCTTTGAACTTTTCAAATGTTTTAGACTTATGTTTCATCAAGTAGATATACCCATATCTGCTCAAATCATCTGTGAAGTTCAGAAAATAACGATACTTGCCGTGAGCCTTAACACTCATCGGACCGCATACATCAGTATGTATTATTTCCAATAAGTCAGTTGCTCGCTCCGGAGAACGGAGTCTTAGTCATCTTGCCCATGAGGCATGGTTCGCAAGCATCAAGTGATTCATAATCAAGTGATTCCAAAATCCCATCAGCATGGAGTTTCTTCAGGCGCTTTACACCAACATGACCTAAACGGTAGTGCTACAAATAAGTTGCACTATCATTACTAACTTTGCATCTTTTGGTTTCAATATTATGATTATGTGTATCACTACGATCGAGATCCAACGAACTATTTTCATTGGGTGTGTAACCATATAAGGTTTTATTCATGTAAACAGAACAACAATTTATTCTCTTACTTAAATGAATAACCGTATTACAATAAACATGATCAAATCATATTCATGCTTAACGCAAACACCAAATAACACTTATTCAAGGTTCAACACTAATCCCGAAAGTATAGGGAGTGTGCGATGATGATCATATCAATCTTGGAACCACTTCCAACACACATCGTCACTTCACCCTTAACTAGTCTCTGTTCATTCTGCAACTCCCGTTTCGAGTTACTAATCTTAGCAACTGAACTAGTATCAAATACTGAGGGGTTGCTATAAACACTAGTAAAGTACACATCTGTGACGCCCGGATAATTAAGCTACAGTAAACCTCTGCTAATGGTGCCATGTCACCTCGGTTACTGTTGATAAACTCGAGCTAGTTCAAAGAAATGATTCAAATTAATATTTAAAATATAGGCAAACAGTAAATTTTTCAAATATCAAAACTAAAATGTTCGGGTTGTGTCAAATAGATCGTAAGTAATTATGGTGGAGAAACCAAACTTTGGTAAAATGTTTAAAGGCTCTAAAACAATTAAAACAGTAGTGAAAACGACTAAACAGATACCTATTGAATTTATAAAATGCTAAAACTATTTTATTATGTGTTAAGAATTAACCTCACAGTAGCTTGTTGATAAATACAAATTTAGGAACTACTCGTAATTTTTATAAAACTAAAAATAAAAGAAACTACAAATAAAAAAAAGAAAACAAAGATAAACTAACAAAGAACAAAAAAAAGGAAATAAAAGACACCCCCTCCCCCTCGCTGGACCATGGCCCGGCTGGCCTATGGGCCGCCAGGCCGGCCCAGCCGGCCTCCCCTTAGCCCCCCACCCCGACCGAACCCTAACCCCAGTGCGCCCCACTCCCCCCTGTCGCTCCATCCCCACCCTCTCCCTCCAGCGCCGCCAGGGGAGAACCCCACGCACGACCTCCCCTCCCCACTCTCTCTCGTCTCTCTCCCAGCCATGCCCCGCCCCTGACGCGGTCGCCCTCCCCCGGAGCCTCCGCCGGCGTTCACTGCCGCCACCTCGCCCCGTGTGACCCCGCCCAAGGCACCTTGCCGCCTCGACCATGATGTCGCCGTCCTCTCCGTCGACGACCTCGTCTCCGTCGTCACCCTGTCATCCCCGTCCTCCTCCCCGAACGGCCTCCACGCACCTCGACGCCCCCTGCTCACCAACGCCGATGAGGACCCGTTCGTCCTCCCCTTTCCCCTGCTCGTCAATGAGGTCGCCACGCTCACCCGCAACCCCCTCGTGCGTGCTCACTGCGGTCGGGCCGTGCCCTGGCCGTGTGCCGCTCCGTCTGGCCGCGCCCGTTACCCTGCGCCGACGCGCCATGCCTGCGTCGCTCACTCGCCGTGCCACCGCCCCGTTTTCCCCGCATCGCTGTGCCTCGCCTCCCCTGGATCCCGCTGCCTCGCCTGCGCCACCTAGCTGCGCCGCGAGCCTCTGCCCCATCGCGCAGTGGCCGTGTCGGCTCCGCCCTCCACTGTCGTGGCACGACCGCGCCCCGCTCCACTGTTGCCGCTGCCGCTGCTCATCCGCCGACTCGCCGGCGGATACACTCGCCGGCGCGCCGGTGCCTGTGCCCGCCAACCGTCCCGCGGCGCCCTGTCGGGTGCACACCCACGGCCCAGCGCCGTATCGGGCTGGCGCCTAGCGCCCGTCACCCGCGCCCGTTAGGCTCCCAGGGGCCTATGACAAGGGGGCCCCGCACCAGAACGATTAAAAAAAGAACTTAAAAATAAATAATTAACTAAATAAGTAAATAAAAATGTTAATTAATTAATTGACTTAATTAACTTAATTAATCCTGTTGAATTAAACTAATTAAACATTAGATACCTAATTAACTAATTAAACTGATTAATAGATTAATTAGGTTATTGTAACTATGACATACGGGACCCACCTGCAGGGTTGACCTAGTCAACCTTTGGTCCTGCTGACATCATGCTGATGTCACGCTGACATCATAATTGCAATTTCTAAATTAATTTAATTAAGCTAATTTCTAGAAAATGATTTAAAATCCTTAAAAATTAATATAAAATAATCCGTAGCTCGGATGAAAATACTTTGTACATGAAAGTTGCTCAGAACGACGAGACGAATCCGGATACGCAGCCTGTTCGTCCACCGCACATCCCTAGCATAGCAAACACGCAACTTTCCCCCTCCGGTTCGTCTGTCCGAAAACGCGAAACACCGGGGATAATTTCCCGGATGTTTCCCCCCCTTCACCGGTACCACCTTATACCGCGTTAGGGCACACCTAGCATCACGCTTTGTCATGTCATGCATCGTCATGCATTTGTTTGCATTATATTTATTGTTTCTTCCCCCTCTTCTCTCGGTAGACACCAAGATTGACGCCGTTGCTACCCAGTACGACTACGGTGTTGACGACCACTCTCTCTTGCCAGAGCAACCAGGCAAGCCCCCCCTTTGATCACCAGATATCGCCTACTCTTCTCTATACTGCTTGCATTAGAGTAGTGTAGCATGTTACTGCTTTCCGTTATTCCTATCCTGATGCATAGCCTGTCCTTGCTACTACTGTTGTTACCATTACCTGCTATCCTACTGCTTAGTATAGGATGCTAGTGTTCCATCAGTGGCCTTACCCTCTTGTTCGTCTGCCATGCTATACTACTGGGCCGTGATCACTTCGGGAGGTGATCACGGGCATATACTATATACTTTACACAGTTACATTACCTGTGATACTGTTCGGAGATGGGGGCTGAAGGGGCAGGTGGCTCCATCCCGGTAGAGGTGGGCCTGGGTTCCCGACGGCCCCCGACTGTTACTTTGTGGCGGAGCGATAGGGCAGGTTCCGACCACCTAGGAGAGAGGTGGGCCTGGCCCTGGTCGACGTTCGCGGATATTTAACATGCTTAACGAGATCTGGATATTTAATCTGAGTCTGGCCATTTGGTCTATACGCACTAACCATCTATGCGGGAGTAGTTATGGGTATCCCGGCGTCGTGGTATCAGCCGAAGCCTTCGTGACGTCAGCGACTGAGTGGCGCGCGCCGGATTGGACTGGAACGCCACTAGGCTAGGTCTGCTTTCGGCCGCGTTCGCAACGTGCAGGTGTGCTAAGGGCGATGGGCCTAGACCCCTGGGCGCTTAGGTTTAGACCGGCGTGCTGACCTCTCTGTTGGTCTAGGTGGGGCTGCGACGTGTTGATCTTCCGAGGCCGGGCATGACCCAGGAAAGTGTGTCCGGCCAAATGGGATCGAGCGTGTTGGGGTATGTGGTGCACCCCTGCAGGGAAGTTAATCTATTCGAATAGCCGTGATCTTCGGTAACAGGACGACTTGGAGTTGTACCTTGACCTTATGACAACTAGAACCGGATACTTTATAAAACACACCCTTCCAAGTGCCAGATACAACCGGTGATCGCTCTCTCACAGGGCGACGAGGGGAGGATCATCGGTTAGGATTATGCTATACGATGCTGCTTGGAGGACTTCAGTCTACTCTCTTCTACATGCTGCAAGATGGAGGCGGCCAGAAGCGTAGTCTTCGACAGGATTAGTTATCCCCCTCTTATTCTGGCATTCTGTAGTTCAGTCCACATATGCTACCCTTACTCCATTTGATACCCATGCATATGTAGTGTAGCTCCTTGCTTGCGAGTACTTTGGATGAGTACTCACGGTTGCTTTCTCCTTCCTTTCCCTCTATCCCTTCTACCTGGTTGTCGCAACCAGATGTTGGAGCCCAGGATCCAGACGCCACCGTCGACGACGACTCCTACTACACCGGAGGTGCCTACTACTACGTGATGCCCACTGAGGACGACCAGGAGTAGTTAGGAGGATCCCAGGCAGGAGGCCTGCGCCTCTTTCGATCTGTATCCCAGTTTGTGTTAGCCTTCTTAAGGCAAACTTGTTTAACTTATGTCTGTACTCAGATATTGTTGCTTCCGCTGACTCGTCTATGATCGAGCTCTTGTATTCGAGCCCTCGAGGCCCCTGGCTTGTAATATGATGCTTGTATGACTTATTTTATTTGTAGAGTTGTGTTGTGATATCTTCCCGTGAGTCCCTGATCTTGATCATACACGTTTGCGTGTATGATTAGTGTACGATTGAATCGGGGGCGCACAAGTTGGTATCAGAGCCGACTGCCTGTAGGAATTCCCCTTCCACACTCCTTGGCCGAAGTTGAGTCTAGACATTACAAAAACTTTTACTAACATGGCTGTGCCCCTTACGGGCCCACGTCGCCATTGGGTGGTGTTAGGATCTTTTACTCCTCGATCCTTACTCTGGGACACGCTGACATCTCTTCTATTCGGGTTAAACGATTTTTACTAAAATCTAACATTAGGGTCTCGTTATCACTTTCACCCGGAGAGCCCCTTATTACCGGTGATCGTCTGCTGTACGTGAAGACCCTGAAGATACTCGCCGTTGTTAACCCGAGAACTTGTGTTCATTGCGTTTGCAATTCCCCTTCCACCGTTAACCCTTATGGATAACTACTTGCAGTTGTTATTCTTACATTCATCCCCAGTTGGTCTTGTTATTACAAGATACCCCATAATACTTGTCGTTGTTTCGATAATCCTTTGAGCTTACTGCCTTGCTGTTCCTTGTCACCTGAATACCCCTATGGATAATTCTCGCACTTATCGAGTATCCGCTCACCCCCCAGTTGTTCATGTGTTTCACAATGGTCTTCGAAATACTATTCGATCTTCCGAGAATCCTCAGCAGCTTATTGCTCTTGAAATTCTTTGCTTGCTTGCGTTATGGTTAATCCCATAAGTATAGTAATCTTATTGGCATTCTTTGCCATCGTCATTTTGATCCCTTTGATTCAACATGAGTGCGAATGCACGCAATCAACAGTTGATCCTTTTAAATTATCTTTCCGGCTCAGACGTCATTTTAAACATGAGCTGGTTCTCAACAAATCCAATTGTCGTCGATTGTACCCCTAAGGCTATTCAACTTATCCATCCCTAATCAGAACACTGCTTCTAATCCCTTAATTTGAAAATCATAATTCCTTTGCATTTGAGCTCTGGATTAGTCAGTTGTTTCCATAATCCAATACCGTTGCATTGTTACTTCCTCTGGTTGTGTGCCGATGCTCACGTCAGCTCTGTTATGGACCGGCAGATCCTTTAATGGATTTTATCCGACAGCATACTTCATATTCAATAACCTTGTGAGCCTTCCCTCGGATACATAATGCCTTTGGTAAATTGTATCTTCTACTTTCTCAACCTTGCTCTACTTTCGAGCTCGTGATATTTTACTCTTGAAACTTGTGGTATATGTTTCTAAGAAGCCCCTATGGGTTGAACATATGCCTTCTCTAAACTATGTGAACTCGAAAGTTTTCACGAGTCATACACTTCTGGTAATTTTCCAGATAAAATTTCAACACTACACCCTCTCCGAAAGTGAGAGGTGAATGAAAGGTTACGCATGGGAGAAGTGGGAGTCGACCTTGAACTTTGTGTTCATGCCCATGGACACGATGTAGATCTTATCATTAAAGCTTCTCTTAAATTAAATTATACCTTTGGAATAGGTTCATCTTATATCCGGGATCTGGCCTTTTGCAATCGTGGTTCCGACCATGTTCTTCTCTGATCCCATTTCTCGGGCAAGTTTAAGCACTTGTTTTCTGTAGATCAATACACCAGTCCAACCTTTACTTTGACCTGTCGTCGAGTATTACCCCCTGGTATCTCGAGATTATCATGGAACTGCATAACCTCTTATGAGTTCTTCATCAGGTATTACATTCTCACGGACTCCAATTTTTCACGGGCTTCGAGTTATGAAACACTCAAGGACACCGATAACGGAATCGAGTCTGCACTGCGATTCAACGAGGATTAGAGATCTTCATCGCTTACAAGTTTAATACTCCATGTCTGTCCTAGCCTGAACGGATACATCATTATCGTGCTAATTTTAATCATCAGCATTCTGAGCTCTTCAAGGGTATCAACTGAATTCATGATGAGAAATACCATCCTTGCCCCTGATGATTGGTGTTATCATCGGCCACTTTATTGCCTTCCCTCCAACACAAACTTGTTCATGTTTTGTGTTATACCTTGAGTTCCTTGCTATCCAGCATTTGTCCTTCTTTACCTTGGAACATTACCACCTTTTATGTCAAGAATGTCGTGGCAATTTTACCACCTCTTGAGAATTCTTGATATAGTAATATCTCTCGCCATTTGCGTTCATTTCTTGGTCTCCGTGTTGTTTCTAACCGGAATACCGACAAATGGTCTGTGATGTGAAATTCTAAACTTCTAGCAACCCTATTGCTTTGAAGTTATTGGTCTACAGTTTCTTTAGAAATTCTATTGCTTATTGAATCATCATTCGAACATTGATCGTGCTACCTAGTCCAGATTCCTGGGTGCACCCTTCTATCATTGTTCAGTTGAGTATGTTCCCCTCGAGCATACATCATTATATCATTGATCCGACAAATGATATTTCCTTGTTCACATAATTGTGGAAATCCATCTTTTGGAAATCTCGATGAATTGTCGCTGAGTTCATCAGCCACCTCCTCATTCTATCCTTGATTTAATAATGAACTCATGATTCGGAACTTGCTTCCATAGTTCAATTCCCGAGAATCTTACAATGTCATCTTGACAATTTGTGTTGCACCTTTTCTTCTCAGGCATCCTGAGTCTAAGGTATCCTAAGACCGATCAGATCTGAATCTCGGTCAGATATGATGGTTGGAACATTTTTCCAAGAGTTATAACACTGGTCTTTTATGACCCGGTAAGGTGATGGCATGCCCAACACACCTGGCCGGAGGCCCTATTGTTATAAATTCCTTTTCAGCAAGGTTAGCCATTCTTCCACGAGGAAATTGTAAGACTTATTCTATAAGTTGTTCCTGATGGATCCTTTGCATATCCAAAGTCCGATCTTTGCTTGAAGACCATGTCGATGCTATCTCGAAGCATGCCTGTGGTACTTCGATTTTCAATAAAAACATTTGAAGCATAATGCTAAATGTTACCTGCTCAATTATCCAAACACCGTTGCATGGGTAATGTCATGAAATTTCTCTCCCCTTACCTAAATGATTTTCTACTTTATATCCTGTCATGGATATCTTGCTCTGCTTGTCGTTGGGAAGGAAGTACCCTTGGTTTATGTGTCAAACACATTTTCCTTACCATTAATCTGATTGATCTGATGATCACATTTTCCTTTCCATTGATTTGTTTAGCCTTCCTTGTGATCCATATGATCTAAGCAGTAATATTTTTGTGCTTATGTAAACACCTTGGTGTACAACCGTGTCGGTAAGACCCTGGTACATTTGTCGATAGCATTCTGGTAACCACCGATGGATGAGAACTCTGCCTATTGGTCCGCCTTGTTCAACGAGCAGGAAAATGGTTCTCTTCGTCCCTCGCCCTTGGTACCGACATTGTTGCCGACATAACTGATAGGCTACCCTCTGACTTGACTTGCTATCATGACCGTGCAAGATGTCAACGCCCTTACTACTTTTTACCACAAGGTGGGCCCATAACCCCCAGTTCCAAAGGATCGAAACCTGACTCTCCTGTACAACCCTGTTACTAATGGTTGTTCCCCATGCTTAGCTTCGTATTTAATTCACGGGCCACCTTCCTAGTGCTCTATTCTGGTATCAGACGCAATACTTACTCTCGCTGCTCTGAACCCCTTTCTCACTCTGGTTCAGACTTCGAGCAGCTATCTATCCGTTTGGAAGCTCTTATTGTACCTTCGTACCTTACTCTCGATGTATTTTATACGTTCAACTCGAGAGGTAGTCTTATGCTCATTCATGGGTTAATCCCAGATTGTTTCCCTCATAAGCATTCTGTCGTAGCCAAGCTGCCCCTTACCTATTTCGTAAGTACGTTGGAGTTCCCGAAGAAAAGGACGACTTCACCATGATGACCTGAAACAGCGAAATGAAGAGCTCAATGTAATGGATTGACCTCTTCGAGAAGAGCATCCAACACCGAGAAGACCCATTAAAATTTCGTAACCAATTCCTCCCCCCTTACTCCCCTCCTAAATCTCGGGACGAGATTTCTTGTAGTGGAGGAGAATTGTGACGCCCGGATAATTAAGCTACGGTAAACCTCTGCTAATGCTGCCATGTCACCTCGGTTACTGTTGATAAACTCGAGCTAGTTCAAAGAAATGATTCAAATTAAAATTTAAAATATAGGCAAACAGTAAATTTTTCAAATATCAAAACTAAAATGTTCGGGTTGTGTCAAATAGATCGTAAGTAATTATGGTGGAGAAACCAAACTTTGGTAAAATGTTTAAAGGCTCTAAAACAATTAAAACAGTAGTGAAAACAACTAAACAGATACCTATTGAATTTATAAAATGCTAAAACTATTTTATTATGTGTTAAGAATTAACCTCACAGTAGCTTGTTGATAAATACAAATTTAGGCACTAGTCGTAATTTTTATAAAACTAAAAATAAAAGAAACTACAAATAAAAAAAAGAAAACAAAGATAAACTAACAAAGAACAAAAAAAGGAAATAGAAGACACCCCCTCCCCCTCGCTGGACCATGGCCCGGCTGGCCTATGGGCCGCCAGGCCGGCCCAGCCGGCCTCCCCTTAGCCCCCCACCCCGACCGAACCCTAACCCCAGTGCGCCCCACTCCCCCCTGTCGCTCCATCCCCACCCTCTCCCTCCAGCGCCGCCAGGGGAGAACCCCACGCACGACCTCCCCTCCCCACTCTCTCTCGTCTCTCTCCCAGCCATGCCCCGCCCCTGACGCGGTCGCCCTCCCCCGGAGCCTCCGCCGGCGTTCACTGCCGCCACCTCGCCCCGTGTGACCCCTCCCAAGGCAACTTGCCGCTTCGACCATGATGCCGCCGTCCTCTCCGTCGACGACCTCGTCTCCGTCGTCGCCCTGTCGTCCCCGTCCTCCTCCCCGAACGGCCTCCACGCACCTCGACGCCCCCTGCTCACCAACGCCGGTGAGGACCCGTTCGTCCTCCCCTTTCCCCTGCTCGTCAATGAGGTCGCCACGTTCACCCGCAACCCCCTCGTGCGTGCTCACCGCGGTCGGGCCGTGCCCTGGCCGTGCGCCGCTCCGTCTGGCCGCGCCCGTTACCCCGCGCCGACGCGCCATGCCTGCGCCGCTCGCTCGTCGTGCCACCGCCCCGTTTTCCCCGCATCGCTGCGCCTCGCCTCCCCTGGATCCCGCTGCCTCGCCTGCGCCACCTAGCTGCGCCGCGAGCCTCTGCCCCATCGCGTCATGGCCGTGTCGGCTCTGCCCTCCACTGTCGCGGCACGACCGCGCCCCGCTCCACTGTTGCCGCTGCCGCTGCTCATCCGCCGACTCGCCGCCGGACACACTAGCCGGCGCGCCGGTGCCCGTGCCCGCCAACCGTCCCGCGGCGCCCAGTCAGGTGCGTACCCACGGCCCAGCGTCGTATCGGGCTGGCGCCTAGCGCCCGTCACCCGCGCCCGTTAGGCCCCCAGGGGCCTATGACAAGGGGGCCCCGCACCAGAACGATTAAAGAAAAAGAACTTAAAAATAAATAATTAACTAAATAGGTAAATAAAAATGTTAATTAATTAATTGACTTAATTAACTTAATTAATCCTGTTGAATTAAACTAATTAAACATTAGATACCTAATTAACTAATTAAACTGATTAATAGATTAATTAGGTTATTGTAACTATGACATACGGGACCCACCTGCAAGGTTGACCTAGTCAACCTTTGGTCCTGCTGACATCATGCTGATGTCACGCTGACATCATAATTGCAATTTCTAAATTAATTTAATTACGCTAATTTCTAGAAAATGATTTAAAATCCTTAAAAATTAATATAAAATAATCCGTAGCTCGGATGAAAATACTTTGTACATGAAAGGTTGCTCAGAACGACGAGACGAATCCGGATACGCAGCCTGTTCGCCGCACATCCCTAGCATAGCAAAACGCAACTTTCCCCCTCCGGTTCGTCTGTCCGAACGCGAAACACCGGGATAATTTTCCGATGTTTCCCCCCCCTTCACCCGGTACCACCTTATACCGCGTTAGGGCACACCTAGCATCACGCTTTGTCATGTCATGCATCGTCATGCATTTGTTTGCATTATATTTATTGTTTCTTCCCCCTCTTCTCTCGCTAGACACCGAGACCGACGCCGTTGCTACCCAGTACGACTACGGTGTTGACGACCACTCTCTCTTGCCAAAGCAACCAGGCAAGCCCCCCCTTTGATCACCAGATATCGCCTACTCTTCTCTATACTGCTTGCATTAGAGTAGTGTAGCATGTTACTGCTTTCCGTTATTCCTATCCTGATGCATAGCTGTCCTTGCTACTACTGTTGTTACCATTACCTGCTATCCTACTGCTTAGTATAGGATGCTAGTGTTCCATCAGTGGCCCTACACTCTTGTCCGTCTGCCATGCTATACTACTGGGCCGTGATCACTTCGGGAGGTGATCACGGGCATATACTATATACTTTACACAGTTACATTACCTGTGATACTGTTCGGAGATGGGGGCTGAAGGGGCAGGTGGCTCCATCCCGGTAGAGGTGGGCCTGGGTTCCCGACGGCCCCCGACTGTTACTTTGAGGCGGAGCGACAGGGCAGGTTCCGACCACCTAGGAGAGAGGTGGGCCTGGCCCTGGTCGCGTTCGCGGATACTTAACACGCTTAACGAGATCTGGATATTTAATCTGAGTCTGGCCATTTGGTCTATACGCACTAACCATCTACGCGGGAGTAGTTATGGGTATCCCGGCGTCGTGGTATCAGCCGAAGCCTTCGTGACGTCAGCGACTGAGTGGCGCGCGCCGGATTGGACTGGAAGGCCACTAGGCTAGGTCTGCTTTCGGCCGCGTTCGCAACGTGCAGGTGTGCTAAGGGCGATGGGCCCAGACCCCTGGGCGCTTAGGTTTAGACCGGCGTGCTGACCTCTCTGTTGGTCTAGGTGGGGCTGCGACGTGTTGATCTTCCGAGGCCGGGCATGACCCAGGAAAGTGTGTCCGGCCAAATGGGATCGAGCGTGTTGGGGTATGTGGTGCACCCCTGCAGGGAAGTTAATCTATTCGAATAGCCGTGATCTTCGGTAACAGGACGACTTGGAGTTGTACCTTGACCTTATGACAACTAGAACCGGATACTTAATAAAACACACCCTTCCAAGTGCCAGATACAACCGGTGATCGCTCTCTCACAGGGCGACGAGGGGAGGATCATCGGTTAGGATTATGCTATGCGATGCTACTTGGAGGACTTCAGTCTACTCTCTTCTACATGCTGCAAGATGGAGGTGGCCAGAAGCGTAGTCTTCGACAGGATATTATCCCCCTCTTATTCTGGCTTCTGCAGTTCAGTCCACATATGATACCCTTATACCATTTGATACCCATGCATATGTAGTGTAGCTCCTTGCTTGCGAGTACTTTGGATGAGTACTCACGGTTGCTTTCTCCTTCCTTTCCCTCTATCCCTTCTACCTGGTTGTCGCAACCAGATGTTGGAGCCCAGGATCCAGACGCCACCGTCGACGGTGACTCCTACTACACCGGAGGTGCCTACTACTACGTGATGCCCGCTGATGACGACCAGGAGTAGTTAGGAGGATCCCAGGTAGGAGGCCTGCGCCTCTTTCGATCTGTATCCTAGTTTTTGTTAGCCTTCTTAAGGAAAACTTGTTTAACTTATGTCTGTACTCAGATATTGTTGCTTCCGCTGACTCGTCTATGATCGAGCTCTTGTATTCGAGCCCTCGAGGCCCCTGGCTTGTAATATGATGCTTGTATGACTTATTTTATTTGTAGAGTTGTGTTGTGATATCTTCCCGTGAGTCCCTGATCTTGATCGTACACGTTTGCATGTATGATTAGTGTACAATTGAATCGGGGGCGTCACACACATCAATAACATGTATATCAAATATACTTATGTTCACTTTGCCATCCTTCTTATCTGCCAATCACTTGGGGTAGTTCCGCTTCCAGTGACCAGTCCCTTTGCAGTAGAAACACTTAGTCTCAGGCTTAGGACCAGACTTGGGCTTCTTCACTTGAGCAGAAACTTGCTTGCTATTCTTTTTGAAGTTCCCCTTCTTCCCTCTGCCCTTTTCTTGAAACTAGTGGTCTTGTCTACCATCAACACTTGATGTTTTTCTCGATTTCTACCTTCGTCAATTTCCGCATTACGAAGAGCTTGGGAATCGTTTCCGTTATCCCTTGCATATCATAGTTCATCATGAAGTTCTACTAACTTGGTGATGGTGACTAGAGAATTCTGTCAATCACTATCTTATCTGGAAGATTAACTCCCACTTGATTCAAGCGATTGTAGTACTCAGACAATCTGGGCACATGCTCACTAGTTGAGCGATTCTCCTCCATCTTTTAGCTATAGAACTTGTTGGAGACTTCATATCTCTCAACTCGGGTATTTGCTTGAAATATTAACTTCAACTCCTGGAACATCTCATATGCTCCATGACGTTCAAAACGTCTTTGAAGTCCCGATTCTAAGCCATTAAGCATGGTGCACTAAACTATCAAGTAGTCATCATATTGAGCTAGCCAAACGTTCATAACGTCTGCATCTGCTCTTGCAATAGGTCCATCACCTAGCGGTGCATCAAGGACATAATTCTTCTGTGCAGCAATGAGGATAAACCTCAGATCACGAATCCAATCCGCATCATTGCTACTAACATCTTTCAACACAATTTTCTCTAGGAACATATCAAAATAAACACAGGGAAGCAACAACGCGAGCTATTGATCTACAACAAAAATTGCAAAATACTACTAGGACTAAGTTTATGATAAATTTAAGTTCAATTAATCATATTAGTTAAGAACTCCCACTTAGATAGACATCCCTCTAATCCTCTAAGTGATTACGTGATCCAAATCAACTAAACCATGTCCGATCATCACGTGAGATGGAGTAGTTTCATTGGTGAACATCACTATGTTGATCATATCTACTATATGATTCACGCTCGACCTTTCGGTCTCCGTGTTCCGAGGCCATATCTGTATATGCTTGGCTCGTCAAGTATAACCTGAGTATTCCGCGTGTGCAACTGTTTTGCACCCGTTGTATTTGAACGTAGAGCCTATCACACCCGATCATCACGTGGTGTCTTAGCACGAAGAACTTTTGCAACGGTGCATACTCAGGGAGAAAACTTCTTGATAATTTAGTGAGAGATCATCTTATAATGCTACCGTCAATCAAAGCAAGATAAGATGCATAAAGATAAACATCGCATGCAATCAATATAAGTGATATGATATGTCCATCATCATCTTGTGCTTGTGATCTCCATCTCCGAAGCACTGTCATGATCGCCATAGTCACCGGTGCGACACCTTGATCTCCATCGTAGCATCGTTGTCGTCTCGCCAATCTTATGCTTCCACGACTATCGCTACCGCTTAGTGATAAAGTAAAGCATTACAGCGCGATTGTATTGCATACAATAAAGCGACAACCATATGGCTCCTGCCAGTTGCCGATAACTTGGTTACAAAACATGATCATCTCATACAATAAAATTTAGCATCATGTCTTGACCATATCACATCACAACATGCCCTGCAAAAACAAGTTAGACGTCCTCTACTTTGTTGTTGCATGTTTTACGTGGCTGCTACGGGCTTAAGCAAGAACCAATCTTACCTACGCATCAAAACCACAACGATAGTTTGTCAAGTTGGTGCTGTTTTAACCTTCGCAAGGACCGGGCGTAGCCACACTCGGTTCAACTAAAGTTGAAGAAACTGTCACCCGCAAGCCACCTATGTGCAAAGCACGTCGGGAGAACCGGTCTCACGTAAGCGTACGCGTAATGTCGGTCCGGGCCGCTTCGTCCAACAATACCACCGAACCAAAGTATGACATGCTGGTAAGCAGTATGACTTATATCGCCCACAACTCACTTGTGTTCTACTCGTGCATATAACATCAACATATAAAACCTAGGCTCCGATGCCACTGTTGGGGAACGTAGTAATTTCAAAAAAATTCCTACACACACGCAAGATCATGGTGATGCATAGCAACGAGAGGGGAGAGTGTGATCTACGTACCCTTGTAGATCGACAACGGAAGCGTTAACTTGGTTGATGTAGTCGTACGTCTTCACGGCCCGACCGATCATGCACCAAAACTACGGCACCTCCGAGTTCTAGCACACGTTCAGCTCGATGACGATCCCCGGACTCCGATCCAGCAAAGTGTTGGGGAAGAGTTCCGTCAGCACGACGGCGTGGCGACGATCTTGATGTACTACTGTCGCAGGGCTTCGCCTAAGCACCGCTACAATATTATCGAGGACTATGGTGGAAGGGGGCACCGCACACGGCTAAGAATATGATCACGTGGATCAACTTGTGTCTTTAGGGTGCCCCCTGCCCCCGTATATAAAGGAGCAAAGGAGGAGGAGGCCGGCTCTAGGAGGAGGGCACGCCAAGTAGGACTCCTTCTTTCCTAGTCCAACTAGGAGAAGGGGGGAAAGGAGGGAAGTGGAGAAGGAAGGGAGAGGGGTGCCGCGCCCCAAACCCCTTGTCCAATTCGGACTGGGCTTGGGAGGGGCGCGCGCCACCTCCTGGCTCTTTCCCACTAAAGCCCATTAAGACCCAATACTCTTCCCCGTATTCCTGTAACTCCCCGGTACTCCGAAAAATACCCGAATCACTCGGAACCTTTCCGATGTCCGAATATAGTCGTCCAATATATCGATCTTTACGTCTCGACCATTTCGAGACTCCTCGTCATGTCCCCGATCTCATACGGGACTCCGAACTCCTTCGGTACATCAAAACCCATAAACTCATAATATAACTGTCATCGAAACCTTAAGCGTGCGGACCCTACGGGTTCGAGAACAATGTAAACATGACCGAGACACGTCTCCGGTCAATAACCAATAGCGGGATCTGGATGCCCATATTGGTTCCTACATATTCTACGAAGATCTTTTGTCGGTCAGACCGCATAGCAACATATGGAATGGGTCATGTCAATCAGATCATTCACCTAATGATGTGATCCCGTTAATCAAATAACAACTCTTTGTCCATGGTTAGGAAACATAACCATCTTTGATTAACGAGCTAGTCAAGTAGAGGCATACTAGTGACACTCTGTTTGTCTATGTATTCACACATGTATTATGTTTCCGGTTAATACAATTCTAGCATGAATAATAAACATTTATTATGATATAAGGAAATAAATAGTAACTTTATTATTGCCTCTAGGGCATATTTCCTTCAGGCGGGGGCAACAGGCGACGGGGCCGGGGCCGGCAGGCGAGATTGCGGCCAACGAGGTGGTGACGGGCGCCGGCGGGCCGATGGAGGCCGGTGGGGGCGACGGGCGAAGTGGCCGGGGCCGGCGGTGAAGGGGGAAGTGGACGCGGCCGGCGGAAGAGGTGGTGGCCGGCGAGGCTGGATCCGGCAGGCAGGCGCCGGCCGGCAAGGCCGGGGGTCAAGGCGGTGGCGGGCGCCGGCCGGCCGGTGTGCCGATTTGGATCGAGAGGGAGAGAAAGGAGAGAGAGATGTGGTGGGGTGAGGTGGGGATAAGGGACAGAGAGAGACGTGGGTGGGTGATGTTGCCCTCGGGGCGTGTGCATCGTGGGTGCGTGCGTGGGTGTGCGTTCGATGGGGTGTGGGTGGGGATGCCAAGTCATCGATCCGCATGATCGATCCGGGTGTTGTGCTTCTTCTTTGTCGTCCGCCCCGGCTTTGTCGACTGCTATTTGTTCTTTGCCGTCTGCTAGCAGACGGCAAAGAAGTTAACCTAGCCACGCCGTGCCCCATGGGGCCACTAGGCTCTTTGCTGTCTGCCTTTAACCTCTTTGCCGTCAGCTGGCAGACGGCAAATAGCCAGCTGATGGCAAATAGTCTCTTTGCCATCTGCCAGCTCTTTGTCGTCTGCTATCCCAAGGCAGATGGCAAAGAGCCTCATTGCCATCAGCTGGCAAACGGCAAAGAGCTGGCAGATGGCAAAGTAGCAGATTCCAGTAGTGTTATATTAAATCAAACCGGTCAATTTTCGTCCCACCATTTTCGTCCGGTTTTTTTCGTAGGTTAACCTTCGTAGATTTTTTTTCGCACCACCCCCCCCGCAAAAACCAGTACAACGCCCCCCCCCCCACCTCTCGATCCCGATGCGACCTCTCTCTTTCCCCCATCTCCCGTGCCGTCGTCGCCCTCATCTCCCGCTCCGCTGCCGCCCCTGCTGCTCCGCCGGCCCGACCTCTTTATCAGGCACGGCTGCAGGAGCATCTCCACCTCTCCACTCCCTCACGCAACAGCACTCCAACCCCCACACCCACGCTCGGCTACCGCTAGGGTTTCTTACCCTCGCTGCCCCGCCATGATAGCTTGAGAGTGCAGTCGGCGGCGGCGGCGAAGGCGGCTCCTCAGAGCAGGGACGCATCTCCCGTCGAAATCCAAGTCCGTTCGTGCAAGCTTCTCCTCCCCACGATCCGATCTTCACCTTCGCTCATGGTGGCCGTCAGCTGCCCTCCCGCCGGCGGCCAGCTTGACCTGCACGGCACTCGGTTGGCCACATGGCCCGCCTCCTCCCCATCGCGGCACTCTGCACGGCACTTGTTGGCCGCCGTTGGGCTTGCTTGCGGCGCACAGATCGGGTCGCGCGTGACGGCTACATCATCGCCGGATCTGTCGTTTCGTCCGACAGCGACCCCAACCCCAGCGCCCTCCTCCACCGCCCGCTTCCCCCACTCCCGCTTGACTCCACGGGCCGGTGGCGACGCTCTTCCCGGAGATCCGCGGATCTGCGTCTGCCAGCCGCATTTGGCCCTCCGTCCACTGTGCTCTACCGGCCCTGGCTCGCGCCGGGGTGGCCCTTGGCTCGTCACCAGGCTCCTGTGTGGCTTGCTCTCGCACGCCTAGATGCACCATTGTCGGGTTCCCTGTTGCCCCTCTGATATGATAAATGCATCCACCCCTCGCATCCATTGGCTTGGGTACCTGATGGATTTGGTCTGGTCCGCCTACAGAGATGTTGGTTCCGTTGTTTGCACATGTATCCTGATGCCGGTTTCTCACCATGGCTGTCAAGTACCGCCTCATGAAGGAGTGGAGAAGAAAACGTGCTCTGGTTCTCCTCCAGGTCAGCCGACAACTTGTCGATTTGTTGCTCTTCCCTTACAAGGCATGACATCCCCTTCCTGTGTGCTCATGCAAACATACAGTTCTTGATGTTGAAAGTAGTCTAGGATTTTCCTATTTCTCTTCGGAAATTTATTATATTAGTTCAATTACGTAAATATCTTCCTTGACAAGATTAGATTAATTTCCCCACTCTGTGATTTGGATTGATTTCTTGAATTCAGCCAAACACCTTTGCTTGTGCTCCTAATTTCCCATCACTCTTTTTGTCACAGCATGGTCAAAACAATGGTGCCTTCACCCTTGCTCGTGCCTCAACCCACATGGTCATCTTTGAGACGTGGTATTCAGTCACATGACAGAGTTCTCTTTGTAAGTGATTAGATGATTTGGAACTCGCTCACTTGATGCATGTTCTGGAAGCTGCATCCACCACTCATTCTTGATGTCACTCGTGTGGGACTCTGTCATTTAATGATTTGAGTATATGTTGTGGGTTGATGTGTTGCAGATCCTTGAGGTCAGGTGCGGCAACTAGCGACATGTGCTGGAGCTTCTGGCGGCGACATCACCTGCATCGACCTCTCCCTGGTCGCCTTCGAGAGTGTGTGCGGCTCCGTCAAGCTTGTTATGACACACTTTGAGTTTCCGAGCAAGTCGCAGCCTTTTCAGATTCATCAACACAGGTTACATCAGTAGTCAATATGGTTCAGATGCATAATAGTACGTACTTCATTTCCTTTTTGTTGTTTACGGTGTCCTACAACATGGATCATATATATCGGTTATCTTTCAGGTTCAGTTTGCTGTGGCAAATTCTTCTTGAATTTGTTGCAGCAAACTTGTGGTCATGTATGGTTTTTAGTTTTCTAAGCCTGCATAGTTTAGAAGTTAGAACGCTCGTTCATGTATTGTTCTAAACTGAAAGTTTAAGTGGCTTTTCCACCCATGGTATTGTGGTGGTCATAATAGCACACCTCGCAATTATTGATGGCCAGATCTACAAGCCCTGAGCGGTGTGCCCCTCTGTTTCTCCTGGGCATCAATCTATGCACAACAAGCTCTTCAGTGCTTGATGACAAATAAAGGTTGCATCTTAGATAGTTGCTTGATTTGAATGAGCCATTTTGCTGTCAGCTAAAAGTCAGATATAAGATTATGTTTCTTGGCACATGAGTTATTTTTCAGTCAACGTGTGGCGAGTCCACTTCGAACTGATATATGCACTTTTTATTTGAAACTGAACCACCATGGTTTAATTTTATTTTCATTTGGACAAGTTACCCCAAGTATCATCAGTTCATGATGACTGGTTTGGTGTGGTGAATTGATCCTGGTGCTGATTTAAGAGTTTTTTATGACACTGTCTTGTAAGGGAGTAAGGTCTGGTATCTATATGGCTATTATTTTATCTCTTACAGATTGCCATATATGACATGCTAATTGTTTTAGCTCTTGATATAGTTAAACTTTTTTTTCCGAAACGAAGGCAAAAGATTTGCCTCATCCATTATATGGGAGGAGAATAGAGTTAAACTTTGGATGCACCAGTGCCTGATGCATATGTTTGTTTACTTGGTTTGAACTCTGAATGATATGTTGTTATCCTGATTGCATGCCTGATGAGTTGGTTCTGCTGGTATTTTGAGGAGGCAAGCTGTGGTTTTACTCCTGGCCCTGAGAAGGGTGAACTAGGCCATAGCGAGGGCGCCTTCAGGAACATCGAGTCAGGGTGCCTCACTTTCTATTTCATCTGCAAGGTAATGAAGGCAAAAAAGAGTTTCTACTCGCCCTGTTCTTGCAACTAAACAGAGAAAAACTGTGTGGTTACTGAAGCATTATGGTTTGTAGTTACCGAAGCATTGCATTTGTTGAGAAAGTGTTCCTTATACCATGTAAGTAGGGACAATTACTATTTAACTAGGTACAATTAATATTTAACAAGCCACAATTGATCAAGCAGTCAATGCTTAAATATGCCCGTACTATGTCGTATCCAGGATGGAGCTTTGCTAGCTTTTGAGTTGGATTCTCTTTCGACTACACCTAAATATGACAAACCAAAAGTAAATGAGCTCATTTTAAAAAACTGCAGTTTAAAGGAAATTATTACAATATACTTGCTAGACCTTCTCATTACACTCTTTCACTTTTTTGGCCTAACACTATCCTGTATAGACCTAATAACAGAAGACATGGGAAATGCTTTCGTAATAATGTTTTTTTGTTAGATGCTCTGTTTATTTAGTGTCGTTGATCCAAAAACTTGAAAGTGTAGAAATGTAAATGCATGGGACTATAGAACCAAGTATATCTCGATTTGGTGATGCTTTATTCAGAGTTCTTATGCATCAGATTGGAGTGTTACCACAAACCTGTTATTTATTTCACTTCGTGTGAGTTAATGCCTAGGCCTTTTTTGTGTCCCCTCTAATCATTGCATTTGTATCTTGATCATTGTATTAACGAAAAGCAAAATATTTCTCATGTTTTGCTCAGTGTGTCTACTTCTCTTCTTTATTATATTAACTAGTTTTGGATGATATTTCACAAGAATGACATTGTTAGATTTAGATTCGTTAGGTTTCAACGCATTTGAATATGACAGTTATATGCCTATGCCTCTGTGCAAGTTTTACCCAATGGTACATCAGTGTTTCACTATGAACGACTTCACTGGTTGTTAGGAATATTTCTTATTTCACACTGAAGTGTTTATCAGTATGTTGGAAGAACATCATAGCCAATCAGAGAATGCAGGTGCTAGATGTGCTATAATTACTCATATGTTGGCTGTTGATATATGAGCTTTGATGAACCTAGCTTCAGGAAAGTCGTTCTATGCATTCCAATCCAAAAATAACTTCAGAAAACTGATTTTCATTTCTGAACATTATTCCGTTATCGTGGATATTTCCACTCTGTTTCATGTGTGATTAACATTTTTAGTTTGCTATTTCATTACTAACTCCACAGACAGATAGACTGGTAGATAGTCACTCAGAGTGTTTGATCCTCCTAATCACATCATATCCGTCTCTACCTGTGGCTTTAGACAAAAACGTCCATGCTCAATACAGCTGGTTCCCCCAAGTTCAGCAGTGACCGTATGATACACAAGTACGCAAAAGATATATGGGATATCATCCCCGTCATCATGCTTTGAATAATTTAAGTAGTTTACAGAAACCTTGAGTCTGTGAGGCGCAATCAGTCACAGATTTGCCTCGACTCCTCATTGGGAAGGTGTTGCTGCCCCAGCTTTGTGTAGGAACATGCAAGTTCTGACATGGGCCTAAGATCTGAGAGCATGTAGTTTCATCACTCACTCGCTGATGGTTATATTAAATCAAACCAATTTGTGTCAAGCATCTCTATGAACAGGGAACATTTTTTTGGTAGAAATTCCAGATTAACTTGATAAGAGAGCAACATCAGGATTTTATGTTTGGAACTATTGAAATTATTTTGCCTTCTCTACTGATGGCGCAAAGAACATGAAGAATACGAGATATAATAGATAGAGCAATGAATCTTATCACCAAAAGATTACAGAGGACAGTTATCCCACATTTTGGCATGGTGATGTTACCGGACGGTGTTCTTCCATGCTAACTATAATGCACCCACATTTTGTGGCGACAGAGCTAGGACATACTATAAATCTATGATAGATGCAGAAACGTGTTCTTCTATAAGCATGTGCTTGTAACATGGGCATACTAATAATTCCATCATGCTCCCTTCTCTCTCGCTCTTCTTTTGAAATCCCATTATATGAATAATAACATGAAAAGAATGGGCGTTTTCCAGAGCTTGGCCTAATTTAATATGTTCTTATGGTACTACAAAAATGGTAATATGTTACTACAATGTATTTTCCAGAAATCTCATTGTTCATTTACTGAATAATACTAATTGCTATCATTTTATTTTTCAGGATACCTCTAATTATTTTTAATGTGATATGTTTAATTGCAGGGTGATACGTATGAAGGAAAAGAGCCAGAGCGGCGCTTGGATAAAAGTCAGTGCTGGAATTTGTTTGGCATATGCGGAAATCTTAGTAAAGGTAAGTTCAGTCTTTCACTCGCTCACCATGTTTTTTTGGTCTGCATTATTTTTCTAATCTACTTTTCAGGAGTGGCTATAGTCAAATGCTTTCATGTACATGATTGGTATGAACTTCTCATCATAGCTTGGACATATCTCTTTTCACACGCGATCTTATTTACTTGAAAAATAAGTTATATACTCTGGGTAATAATTTGACGGTAGGCCATTTCAATAATTCTATTTGTTTCAGGCATTGGTAGATTGTGTTACAACTGAAGAGTTTCTTGTGCTAATACTTGCAGATCTCGACACACCCTGAACAATGAGCACATGTTACCAGCCACATTCCACACATGATGTGTTCTTTTCAAAACAAAGATACCCTGATACATGACAAAGTTGTAGCGTTAATCTCAAAATTATGCTTCTGTAGTATGTAGTGTAGTATACACTATAAACCTAAGAGTGGGTAGCTTCAGCTTGCTTCTGTATTATGCTTCTCATTGATAACCTAGCCCATGCTTGATTATAATACACATTATTCCTGTTGAAAGCTATATTAAATCCTAACTTTTGACTCCTCTGATAATGAAGTGAAGGTGCATAACCGCATCTTCCATTGACTCAAAAAAACGTTTAAGTATTATGATTTTTTTAATGTTCTGAATGTATTTTTCTCAGGATAAGGACGCACACGGCGGTGAGGTTAGTAGGGGCGTAACAAACGAGAAGGGCGGGCGTGGCAATGGCCATTCATGTGTCAGACGAAAATTGTACACCCACATGTGTGACGAGGCTGGACTTGACATATGCATCAACAAGCATGGTGATGAGGTGAGAGTTGGAAGCGTGGATGTACTTGACAAGGAGCAAGTAGATGTGAGCAAGCATGGTGGGCAATGTCGACGATGTTCACGCGAGTGAGACAGTTTGAGGGGAATGCCTGTGCATATTTGTGGCGGAATGGACAGTTTGAGGGGAATTAGCCTGTGTCTTTGGACAGGTTGTCGACAGATAAAAGTTTTATAGTTTGGCTTGAGGAGTAACATAGACAGGCATGCTGGTGCTATAAGGCTATATCTCTCTTCGTGGACAAGAGCATACAATGCTTCAAGTTTCATGGAAGTTTTTAAATTCCATTATGAGGCTCAATCTGAAATAAAATGGTGTCTTGCTTTACCAAACTCTTGATGTGTCTGTGTTTCAACTTGTTATGTTGTCCTTACCCTAACTTTTTCATTCTTAGTTGTAAGATACTACATATATCTAATGATCCTCTGAGAAAGTAATGATCCTATGGGAAAGGAACCCACAAATTATGTGGTTAGTGCTTGTAGGGTAATGTGGATTTAAGACAACAACATATCACTTCTTCCTGGTTAAAATGGAACATACGGAAAACATTCCCAATAAGTAGTGTTATTTAGAAACCAAATTTGTTTGTTTGCTTAAGTGAATCTATTTAATGTATACTGCCGGTGTGGTCAGAGCTGGTTGCACCATTGATAGTGGTGATAAGTTTGGATAAGAGAGGGGGAGATAGTGGATAGAGGAGGAACAACAGGAAAAGAGATTTAACGGGTAAACAAATAATGACACCGTCTCATGTGCACCAGAATTATCTCTACTATTAATGGGGAGTTGGTAGTCTGATATCCATGGTTTAATTTTACCTCATCATTCCTGCTTGTTCAAACATGTTTGATGTACTTACACATTAACAAGAGTGTATGAAACTCTTTACAAAGAAATTTGTATCCAGTCTCCTATAGTAATAAATGTACTGCATGCTGGCGGAGTTGAGAATTGTTGTTAAAATTTTGTAAGTGGTAGCAGTACAATGGTTTGCAACATTTTCATTGTGCCTTTAAATGACCTATAACATTCCTGTTATTTGGTTTTGGTCCTCTGCTTTTTTACTCTTTACTTACTGATGAAGATAGCATATGTTCCTGCTTTTAAATGTAATTATCTGTGCTTGCTTTTAAATGTAGTTATCTGTGCCTCCAGTTGGTAGAGATTAAAGTATTTTAGACCTTAAGCATTCTAAATCCTATATCCTTTGCTATTATTTATGAGCCAGATAGAAGGGAAAGCAGAGGGAGCACAATGCCAAGCAAATGTGGCGGGAAAGGTAGGGGATAGCGTCGCTCAAGCAGGGAAGGGCAGGGAGACGGCCCGTGCATAGGGGCGGCACTGCTACTACACTACTGTTGATATTCGTGCCGCTGCTGCTACACTACTATTAATGTTCATGTCGCTGCTACTGATACATAGAGAAGGGAGTGTGTGTGAGAGAGAGATCCCAATGGGAGAGAGATGTTTGACAAAAAAAAGTGTGTGAGAGAGATATGAGATTCTTTACTCTATGGTATTGTCGCTGCCACTATTCGAGGGAGTTCGGACTATCCACATGGATGAATTTTAGGAAGCCTGTCGGGCGCCCCATTTGATATCTGTGTTTGATTTATTTATATGCATTGTAGCGGGTGAAAAGGTACACATTATTAGCATGTTTGTATCTGGCCAGATAAAAGAATACGAAAAAAACATAGACCCATCAAAATATCGTCACATCGTACATCATGTTAATACTTATCTACAACAACTTATGGTTAGTCTTGTCTCGTTATCCATGCATATAATTATGGATTGTTTTTATTTAATTCATTGTATAATGATTTATTAATATTTATATCTAATTGTGACTCCGACTTGTATGATATTTACAACAGTTATTCCTTCCGATTAACATTCTGGGCTACCATTGGATAATAGCAGTCGCCAATGCGAAAAACGTGAGATTCAAGTATTTGACTCACTTGGTTCTTGGGTCAAACACAATGACCTTGCTACTACGGTAACCATCTATTGTTTTTTCTCATCTTAACATATGTTTTGTTTGACCTTAATCCCTAATATTTCTCATATATAAAATAGTTATTAGAGCATAGTCCGGAGTTTAACAAAGATCATAAGTGGCCCGATCTCAATGTTACAAAATGGACGGTCGTAGAGCAGTTTTATGAGGCAATACAAACTGATGGGTAAGCACTTGTTACAACGGTTTGGTTATTTGATTCGTCTGGATGATATTCGAAAGCATTATTTTATAATATTATAGCGTATCATGTGGACTGTTTATGCTAAATTATATGGAATATTGGACATCAGATGCACTATCAGACCTGGAACCACTTCATCCAGGTATTTCATTTTTATACATTATCTCATTATTTTATCTCAAAATATTATATCAATATATATATATATATTGTAGGAAGATATGAAACACTTTCGATGAAAATTAGTTGTCATTTAGCTGAATAAGGTAAAAGGAGGTCCCATATACCATCAACCAGACGATGAAGAAACTTTAGCTAATGATGATCTCGAGATCCTCGAGAATCCATCTGACGTAGTCAAAGACAAACGTCTTGCCCCAATCACTATCATACTCACGGACCAACGTGAATTACTTGCCGGCCTCTACAACTACATCATGTTGATCGATGATGCCGGGTGTTTGGAGTAAGTTTCACGTATCAATATTTAATGTGCGCATGTACATTATTATTCTTCTTACCATCCAATTTTTAAGAAGTAATGGGTCCGGAGCTCGGCACCCCATCCAATGGGCTTAAGTCTTAAGAAACTTCAGTGCATACTTAACATGGAGCAGCCTATAGACAATGATTGCTTCAACACCGCCGTGTGTATACTGGCATGTGACGAGGGAGTATTGTTCAAAGACCCTCCTATACACTACATGGATATAAGATTTTGTGTAAGTTATGCAACTCTTCATTCTATGTAGCATTAGTATCAACATGTTGAAAGAATATTTCTTTTTTTTACTTAGTCCATGATGCTAGAGTCAACACGAGGTCGGAAGTTTTGCGAGAAGGAAACTATCCAGACGTTGGCACCATTATTTGATAGCTGGCCTGGGATAGACAACGACATCTCATCGTGCAACATAATAAGTAAAGTATTTTGTCTATTGTTATCATGATTTATTGTTCTTTTTTGCGGGGGATCATGGTTTATTATTGTTTCTAACAGCTCCACTTGTAGATTTATCTTCCCTATGCATTTATCGGCCGATACATCTTATACGTCATCGACAAAGAGGCACGTCGTCTATATATTATGGACCCTATTCAAACATCACAATCGTTAGAGGATAAAATTTTACGTCATGCACTGAAATTTAGAAGTTTTGCAAGGGATTTCAAAGAAGCACATGAAATAAAGCGGCCTGGTTGGAATTCTGATATATCTAAATGACAACTTTTATTTTCGTTTGGTATTTCAACGAGTATAGACGGGTAACGAATTCATAATAAAAACATTTATTTTTGTTATCACTATATTCTTTATATTATTAATTTAAAAAATTGCAGGAATGTGTCTGGCTATTTCGTTTTTCATTTTATGCTCCGGTGGAACGGTAAAGAATTGGTCAAGCCGGTTTGCAGGGTGAGTATTGTCCGTTACATGTTTTAGGACCTTCAACGTAAAAAATGTATACTAACTACATATATTGTTTGTGCAGGATGGGTATGAGTTGAGGAAACAATTTTTATTATACTTGCTAAAACATCGTGCGAATGAAGCTAAAGAAAACTTTTCTGATATTGTGAAAGAATTTTTTAAGCACATCATCTAGATATTGATAATTTTGTAATAGATGTTATAGTCGAACATCGCTCAGTTTGTTACATGGACATGTCATTAATATTTCTTTTTGTTATCAATTTATATTGCAAAAATGGACTTCAATTATTCAATAATTGTGTTTGGGTTATATTTGTTTGTACGTGTGAAATTTAACATGTAATTCTTGTAAACTATTTCAAGAGCCCGTGGCAACGCACGGGCACTCTATTAGTATTCTATAAATTACCAACCAAAAATTGACAAAACTACCCATATAATCAACGTTGAGATGATTTAATGTCACATGGTCTTAGAAGTAGTAAGGTTTACCCTAAAACCAGTGATGTTACACCTATGTAACTATGTAAGCAATTTTACGTGATTGACGTAATGATCTGCGTGACATTTTTTCTGTTGGACGAAATTAGAGGAGGGGGGCCCACACACTTGAATTCAAGGGGTGGAGAGGTTTGTAGGTTTACCTAGTTGTAGCATTTTCGAAATCAAGAAGAAGAAAAAACATGTGGTCTATTCAACATTGTGACAGAGAGAGAAATAAGGTCACGCATGAACTACTTTGGATTTTCTACTCGGAACATCTGGTCAGAATGCACACCTGAGGCGGTAATTCCTTTTATTGTAACCGATCCCACGATCGTCATGAATGAATAAAGGATGAGATGAGTGTCAAAAAAGGTGTAGCATTTTCGACCCTAAAACCCATCAAGCAATGGACTCAGAGCAATTCTAGCAGACCCCGCACCCCCCAACCCGCAAAATAACCGCTAAAATGCGGGTAGCTCGACCCGCAAAATAACCGCTAAAATACAAGTAGGGGAGGAAAAACTTGCCTGATTAGACACCGCATCCTGCTCAGGTCCGCAAAAAAATTTGAGGGGCGCAGCAAAATCCCGACCCCAACCCGGAAATACGCGGATTTCCCTCTCGCGGCTATGGTGCCCTGCATCACATAGATGCAGTTGGCGGGAAGGACATTTCAGCTCACGCGCCTTTCCCCACCTTGTTCCGCCGCAGACCGCCCTTGCTTCCGCCCGTCCGCCGCTGGCGATTCCGACCAAATATGCGGGCCAAATCACGCCGCGGGGCCGTCCCCCCACCCTCCCGCGCCGATACGCTGCATCGACCCCCCTCCCCGGTTCCGACGAGAAGAGCCGCCCCTCGTCACTGCTGCCGCCAGGGATCGACCACCGTCGAGCCCGCCCCTCATCGCCACTCGGGTGTTGGGGAACGTAGCAGAATTTTAAAATTTTCTACGCATCACCAAGATCAATCTATGGAGTCATCTAGCAACGGGGGAAAGGGGAGTGCATCTACATACCATTGTAGATCGCGAGCGTAAGCGTTCAAGAGAACGTGGTTGATGGAGTCGTACTCGTCGTGAGCCAAATCACCGATGACCAAGTGCCGAACGGACGGCACCTCCGCGTTCAACACACGTACGGTTGGGAAGACGTCTCCTCCTTCTTGATCCAGCAAGGGGAAGGAGAGGTTGATGGAGATCCAGCAGCATGACGGCGTGGTGGTGGAAGCAGCGGTGATCTCGACAGGGCTTCGCCAAGCTCCAACGAGAGAGAGAGAGAGGTGTTACGAGGGGAGAGGGAGGCGCCAAGGACTTGGGTACGGCTGCCCTCGCTCGCCCCCACTATATATAGGGCCCCTAGGGGGGCGCTGGCCCTAGGAGATGGGATCTCCAAGGGGGGCGGCTGCCAAGGGGGACTTGCCCCCCAAGCCAAGTGGGGCGCCCCCCACCCCTAGGGTTTCCAACCCTAGGCGCAGGGGGAGGCCCATGGGGGGCGCACCAGCCCACCAGGGGTTGGTTACCCTCCCACTTCAGCCCATGGGGCCCTCCGGGATAGGTGGCCCCACCCGGTGGACCCCCGGACCCTTCCGGTGGTCCCAGTACAATACCGATTACCCCCGAAACTTTCCCGATGGCCGAAACTAGACTTCCTATATAAAAATCTTCACCTCCGGACCATTCTGGAACTCCTCGCGACGTCCGGAATCTCATCCGGGACTCCGAACAACTTTCGGGTTACCGCATACTAATATCTCTACAACCCTAACGTCACCAAACCTTAAGTGTGTAGACCCTACGGGTTCGGGAGACACGCAGACATGACCGAGACGACTCTCCGGTCAATAACCAACAGCGGGATCTGGATACCCATGTTGGCTCCCACATGTTCCACGATGATATCATCGGATGAACCACGATGTCGAGGATTCAATCAATCCCGTATTCAATTCCCTTTGTCAATCGGTACGTTACTTGCCCAAGATTCGATCGTCAGTATCCCAATACCTCGTTCAATCTCGTTACCGGCAAGCCACTTTACTCGTACCGTAATGCATGATCCCATGACCAAACACTTGGTCACATTGAGCTCATTATGATGATGCATTACCGAGTGGGCCCAGAGATACCTCTCCGTCATACGGAGTGACAAACCCCAGTCTCGATCCGTGTCAACCCAACAGATACTTTCAGGGATACCTGTAGTATACCTTTATAGTCACCCAGTTACGTTGTGACGTTTGGTACAACCAAAGCACTCCTACGGCATCTGGGAGTTACACGATCTCATGTTCTAAGGAAATGATACTTGACATTGGAAAAGCTCTAGCAACTGAACTACACGATCTTGTGCTATGCTTAGGATTGGTTCTTGTCCATCACATCATTCTCCTAATGATGTGATCCCGTTATCAATGACATCCAATGTCCATAGTCAGGAAACCATGACTATCTATTGATCAACGAGCTAGTTAACTAGAGGCTCACTAGGGACATGTTGTGGTCTATGTATTCACACATGTATTACGATTTCCGGATAACACAATTATAGCATGAACAATAGACAATTACCATGAACAAGGAAATATAATAATAACCATTTTATTATTGCCTCTAGGGCATATTTCCAATAGTCTCCCACTTGCACTAGAGTCAATAATCTAGTTACATTGTGATGAATCGAACACCCATAGAGTTCTGGTGTTGATCATGTTTTGCTCGCGGAAGAGGTTTAGTCAATGGATCTGCGACATTCAGATCCATATGTACTTTGCAAATATCTATGTCTCCATCTTGAACATTTTCACGAATGGAGTTGAAGCGACGCTTGATGTGCCTGGTCTTCTTAAACCCGGGCTCCTTGGCAAGGGTAATAGCTCCAGTGTTGTCACAGAAGAGAGTGATCGGCCCCGATGCATTGGGTATGACTCCTAGGTCGGTGATGAACTCCTTCATCCAGATTGCTTCATGCGCTGCCTCCGAGGCTGCCATGTACTCCGCTTCACATGTAGATCCCGCCACGATGCTTTGCTTGCAACTGCACCAGCTAACTGCCCCACCATTCAAAATATACATGTATCCGGTTTCTGACTTACAATCATCCAGATCTGTGTCGAAGCTAGCGTCGATGTAACCCTTTACGACGAGCTCCTCGTCACCTCCATATACGAGAAACATATCCTTAGTCCTTTTCAGGTACTTCAAGATGTTCTTGACCGCTGTCCAGTGTTCCATGCCGGGATTACTTTGGTACCTACCTACCAAACTCACGGCAAGGTTTACATCAGGTCTGGTACACAGCATGGCATACATGATAGACCCTATGGCTAAGGCATAGGGGACGACACTCATCTTTTCTCTATCTTCTGCCGTGGTCGGACATTGAGCTGAGCTCAATTTCACACCTTGCAACACAGGCAAGAACCCCTTCTTGGACTGATCCATATGGAACTTCTTCAATATCTTATCAAGGTATGTGCTTTGTGAAAGACCTATGAGGCGTCTTGATCTATCTCTATAGATCTTGATGCCTAATATGTAAGCAGCTTCTCCAAGGTCCTTCATCGAAAAACACTTATTCAAGTAGGCCTCAATACTGTCCAAAAGTTCTATATCATTTCCCATCAAAAGTATGTCATCCACATATAATATGAGAAATGCTACAGAGCTCCCACTCACTTTCTTGTAAACGCAGGCTTCTCCATAAGTCTGCATAAACCCAAACGCTTTGATCATTTCATCAAAGCGAATGTTCCAACTCCGAGATGCTTGCACCAGCCCATAGATGGAGCGCTGGAGCTTGCATACCTTGTTAGCATTCTTAGGATCGACAAAACCTTCCGGCTGCATCATATACAATTCTTCCTTAAGAAAGCCGTTAAGGAATGCCGTTTTGACGTCCATTTGCCATATCTCATAATCATAGTATGCGGCAATTGCTAACATGATTCGGACGGACTTCAGCTTCACTATAGGTGAGAAGGTCTCATCGTAGTCAACCCCTTGAACTCGTCGATAACCCTTAGCGACAAGTCGAGCCTTATAGATGGTAACATTACCATCCGCGTCCGTCTTCTTCTTAAAGATCCATTTATTCTCTATCGCTCGCCGATCACCGGGCAAGTCTATCAAAGTCCATACTTTGTTTTCCATGGATCCTATCTCTGATTGCATGGCTTCAAGCCATTTGTTTGAATCTAGGCCCGCCATTGCTTCTTCATAGTTCGAAGGTTCACCGTTGTCTAACAACATGATTTCCAGGACAGGGTTGCCGTACCATTCTGGTGTGGAATGTGTCCTTGTGGACCTTCGAAGTTCAGTAGCAACTTGATCCGAAGTACCTTGATCATCATCATTAACTTCCTCTCTAGTCGGTGCAGGCACCACAGGAACATCTTCCTGAGCTGCGCTACTTTCCGGTTCAAGAGGCAGTACTTCATCAAGTTCTACTTTCCTCCCACTTACTTCTCTCGAGAGAAACTCTTTCTCCAGAAAGGACCCGTTCTTCGCAACAACGATCTTGCCTTCGGATCTGAGGTAGAAGGTATACCCAATGGTTTCCTTAGGGTATCCTATGAAGACGCATTTTTCCGACTTGGGTTCGAGCTTTTCAGGTTGAAGTTTCTTGACATAAGCATCGCATCCCCAAACTTTTAGAAACGACAGCTTAGGTTTCT
The DNA here is from genome assembly GCF_003073215.2 of Triticum urartu. NCBI lineage: Eukaryota > Viridiplantae > Streptophyta > Magnoliopsida > Poales > Poaceae > Triticum > Triticum urartu. The sequence goes on along the minus strand of NC_053028.1, from coordinate 653,103,294 downwards.
TCCCAAACCATAATTCATACGGTGTCGTCTCAACGGATTTAGACGGTGCCCTATTTAAAGTGAATGTAGCTGTCTCTAGAGCATATCCCCAAAATGATAGCGGTAAATCAGTGAGTGACATCATAGATCGCACCATATCCAATAGAGTGCGATTACGACGTTCGGACACACCGTTACGCCGAGGCGTTCCAGGCGGCGTGAGTTGTGAAATGATTCCACAGTTCCTTAAGTGCGTACCAAATTCATGACTTAAATATTCTCCCCCACGATCTGATCGTAAGAATTTTATCTTTTGATCACGTTGATTCTCTACCTCATTCTGAAATTCCTTGAACTTTTCAAAGGTCTCAGACTTGTGTTTCATCAAATAGACATACCCATATCTAATTAAGTCATCAGTGAGAGTGAGAACATAACGATAGCCACTGCGAGCCTCAAACTCATTGGACCGCACACATCAGTATGTATAATTTCCAATAAGTTGGTTGCTCACTCCATTGTTTCGGAGAACGGAGTCTTGGTCATTTTACCCATGAGGCATGGTTCGCACGTGTCAAATGATTCGAAATCAAGAGACTCCAAAAGTCCATCTGTATGGAGCTTCTTCATGCGTTTGACACTGATGTGACCAAGGCGGCAGTGCCACAGATATGTGGGACTATCATTATCAATCTTACATCTTTTGGTATTCACACTATGAATATGTGTAACATCACATTCGAGATTCATTAAGAATAAACCATTGACCAGCGGGGCATGACCATAAAACATATCTCTCATATAAATAGAACAACCATTATTCTCGGATTTAAATGAGTAGCCATCTCGTATTAAACGAGATCCAGATACAATGTTCATGCTCAAAGCTGGCAATAAATAACAATTATTATGGTTTAAAACTAATCCCATAGGTAAATGTAGAGGTAGCGTGCCGACGGCGATCACATCGACCTTGGAACCATTCCCGACGCGCATCGTCACCTCGTCCTTCGCCAGTCTCCGCTTATTCCGCAGCTCCTGTTTTGAGTTACAAATATGAGCAACCGCACCGGTATCAAATACCCAGGAGCTACTACGAGTACTGGTAAGGTACACATCAATTACATGTATATCACATATACCTTTAGTGTTGTCGGCCTTCTTGTCCGCTAAGTATTTGGGGCAGTTCCGCTTCCAGTGTCCCTTTCCCTTGCAATAAAAGCACTCAGTCTCAGGTTTGGGTCCATTCTTTGGATTCTTCCCGGCAACTGATTTACCGGGTGCGGCAACTCCCTTGCCGTCCTTCTTGAAGTTCTTCTTACCCTTTCCTTTCTTGAAACTAGTGGTTTTATTGACCATCAACACTTGATGTTCCTTTTTGATTTCCACGTCCGCTGATTTCAGCATCGAAAATACTTCAGGAATAGTTTTCACCATCCCCTGCATATTGTAGTTCATCACAAAGCTCTTGTAGCTAGGTGGGAGCGACTGAAGGATTCTGTCAATGACCGCCTCGTCCGGGAGGTTAATGTCCAGCTGGGACAAGCGGTTGTGCAACCCAGACATTTTGAGTATGTGCTCACTGACAGAACTATTTTCCTCCATCTTACAACTGTAGAACTTGTCGGAGACTTCATATCTCTCGACCCGGGCATGAGCTTGGAAAACCATTTTCAGCTCTTCGAACATGTCATATGCTCCGTGTTGCTCAAAACGCTTTTGGAGCCCCGGTTCTAAGCTATAAAGCATGCCGCACTAAACGAGGGAGTAATCATCAGCACGTGACTGCCAAGCGTTCATAACGTCTTGGTTCTCTAGGATGGGTGCTTGACCTAGCGGTGCTTCTAGGACATATGCTTTCTTGGCAGCTATGAGGATGATCCTCAGGTTCCGGACTCAGTCCGTATAGTTGCGGCCACCATCTTTCAGCTTGGTTTTCTCTAGGAATGCGTTGAAGTTGAGGTTGACATGAGCGTTGGCCATTTGATCTACAAGACATTTTTGCAAAGATTTTTAGACTAAGTTCATGATAATTAAGTTCATCTAATCAAATTATTTAATGAACTCCCACTCAGATTAGACATCCCTCTAGTCATCTAAGTGATACATGATCCGACTCAACTAGACCGTGTCCGATCATCACGTGAGACGGACTAGTCATCATAGGTGAACATCTCCATGTTGATCGTATCTTCCATACGACTCATGTTCGACCTTTCGGTCTCTTGTGTTCCGAGGCCATGTATGTACATGCTAGGCTCGTCACGTCAACCTAAGTGTTTTGCATGTGTAAATCTGGCTTACACCCGTTGTATGTGAATGTTAGAATCTATCACACCCGATCATCACGTGGTGCTTCGAGACAACGAACTTTTGCAACGGCACACAGTTAGGGGGAACACTTTCTTGAAATTATTGTGAGGGATCATCTTATTTACTACCGTCGTTCTAAGCAAATAAGAAGCAAAAACATGATAAACATCACATGCAATCAAATAGTGACATGATATGGCCAATATCATTTGCTCCTTTTGATCTCCATCTTCGGGGCGCCATGATCATCATCGTCACCGGCATGACACCATGATCTCCATCATCATGATCTCCATCATCGTGTCTTCATGAAGTTGTCTCGTCATCTATTACTTCTACTACTATGGCTAACGGTTTAGCAATAAAGTAAAGTAATTACATGACGTTTATGTTGACACGCATGTCATAAATAAATTAATACAACTCCTATGGCTCCTGCCGGTTGTCATACTCATCGACATGCAAGTCGTGATTCCTATTACAAGAACATGATCAATCTCATACATCACATATATCATTCATCACATCCTTTTGGCCATATCACATCACATGGCACATGCTGCAAAAACAAGTTAGACGTCCTCTAATTGTTGTTGCAAGTTTTTATGTGGCTGCTATAGGTTTCTAGCAAGAACGTTTCTTACCTACACTAAAACCACAACGTGATATGCCAATTTCTATTTACCCTTCATAAGGACCATTTTCATCGAATCCGATCCGACTAAAGTGGGAGAGACAGACACCCGCTAGCCACCTTATGCAACTAGTGCATGTCAGTCGGTGGAACCAGTCTCACGCAAGCGTACGTGTAAGGTCGGTCCGGGCCGCTTCATCCCACGATACCGCCGAATCAAGATAAGACTAGTAACGGCAAGTAAATTGACAAAATCAACGCCCACAACAACTTGTGTTCTACTCGTGCATAGAAACTACGCATAGACCTAGCTCATGATGCCACTGTTGGGGAACGTAGCAAAATTTTAAAATTTTCTACGCATCACCAAGATCAATCTATCGAGTCATCTAGCAACGAGGGAAAGGGGAGTGCATCTACATACCCTTGTAGATCACAAGCGGAAGCGTTCAAGAGAACGGGGTTGATGGAGTCGTACTCGTCGTGATCCAAATCACCGATGACCAAGTGTTGAACGGACGGCACCTCCGCGTTCAACACACGTACGGTTGGGAAGACATCTCCTCCTTCTTGATCCAGCAAGGGGAAGGAGAGGTTCATGGAGATCCAGCAGCACGACGGCGTGGTGGTGGAAGCAGCGGTGATCTCGGCAGGGCTTCACCAAGCTCCAACGAGAGAGAGAGGTGTTACGAGGGGAGAGGGAGGTGCCAAGGACTTGGGTACGGCTGCCCTCTCTCCCCCACTACATATAGGGCCCCTAGGGGGGGCGCCGGCCCTAGGAGATGGGATCTCCAAGGGGGGCGGCGGCCAAGGGGGACTTGCCCCCCAAGCCAAGTGGGGCGCCCCCCACCCCTAGGGTTTCCAACCCTAGGCACAGGGGGAGGCCCATGGGGGGCGCACCAGCCCACCAGGGGCTGCTTCCCCTCCCAATTCAGCCCATAGGGCCCTCCGGGATAGGTGGCCCCACCCGGTGGACCCCCGGGACCCTTCCGGTGGTCCCGGTACAATACCGATTGCCCCTGAAACTTTCCCGATGGCCGAAACTGGACTTCCTATATATAAATCTTCACCTCCGGACCATTTCGAAACTCCTCGTGACGTCCACGAACTCATCCGGGACTCTGAACAACTTTCGGGTTACTGCATACTAATATCTCTACAACCCTAGCGTCACCGAACCTTAAGTGTGTAGACCCTACGGGTTCGGGAGACACACAGACATGACCGAGACGACTCTCCGGTCAATAACCAACAGCGGGATCTGGATACCCATGTTGGCTCCCACATGTTCCACGATGATCTCATCGGATGAACCATGATGTCGAGGATTCAATCAATCCCGTATTCAATTCCCTTTGTCAATCGGTACGTTACTTGCCCGAGATTCGATCGTCGGTATCCCAATACCTCGTTCAATCTCGTTACCGGCAAGTCACTTTACTCGTACCGTAATGCATGATCCCGTGACCAAACAATTGGTCACATTGAGCTCATTATGATGATGCATTACCGAGTGGGCCCAGAGATACCTCTCCGTCATACGGAGTGACAAATCCCAGTCTCGATCCATGTCAACCCAACAGATACTTTCGGGGAAACCTGTAGTATACCTTTATAGTCACCCAGTTACGTTGTGACGTTTGGTACACCCAAAGCACTCCTACGGCATCCGAGAGTTACACGATCTCATGGTCTAAGGAAATGATACTTGACATTGGAAAAGCTCTAGCAACCGAACTACACGATCTTGTGCTATGCTTAGGATTGGGTCTTGTCCAGCACACCATTCTCCTAATGATGTGATCCTGTTATCAATGACATCCAATGTCCATAGTCAGGAAACCATGACTATCTATTGATCAACGAGCTAGTTAACTAGAGGCTCACTAGGGACATGTTGTGGTCTATGTATTCACACATGTATTACGATTTTCGGATAACACAATTATAGCATGAACAATAGACAATTACCATGAACAAGGAAATATAATAATAACCATTTTATTATTGCCTCTAGGGCATATTTCCAACATCGGGATCACCCGTCGCATCCGCCGCCGGTTAGTGTTTGTTTTTGTGATATTTTTGCGAGCGGTATAGTTGATTGACGCCCCGGTACGCATGTAGATGGAGTTGAGCCCGTGCGAGAAGTTCTTGCTCTCCGATTCGTCCGATTCAGATGACTGGGATGTTGAGACCATGCTTGCGACCTTTCGGCAGCAGACATTAGTGATGGCTCTTGCCGTGAAGGAGCACGAAGACAAGAACCGAAAGAAGCAGCGAGGATCGACCGTCGGGCGTCTTTGCATTCCTCGGAATTGCCATCTTGGGAATGAGATGTTGATGCAAGACTATTTCACGGAGAATCCTACATATCCACCGCACCTCTTCCGGAGAAGGTACCGAATGCGCCGATCCCTCTTTGTGAAACTTGTTCAAGCTTGCGAGGCAAATTGCCAGTATTTTACTCAAAGAATAAATGCCGAGGGCTTAAAGGGATTTAGAGCATATCAAAAAATCTCTGCAGCTATGCGGGTGATTGCATATGGCGTTCCGGCTAACTATGCCGATGAGTCATTGGTGAAGATACTACAATTGAGTCTGTGCGTAGATTTTGCAAAAGTGATCATCTGTGTCTTTAGTCCTGAGTATCTTCGGGCACCCAACGAAGATGTGACGCCCGGATAATTAAGCTACAGTAAACCTATGCTAATGATGCCACATCACCTCGGTTGCTGTTGATAAAATCATGTTAGTTCAAAATGATTCAAATTCAAATTTAAAATATAGGCAAACAACAAAAGTTTTCAAACAATGAAACCAAAATGTTCAAGGTGGGTTAGATAAATCATGTGTAAATGCCATGAAGAAAACAAACCTTGATAAAATGTTTCAGGGCTCTAAACTAATTAAAACAGTAGTGAAAACAATTAAACAAATACCTATTCGATTTTATAAAATATTAAAAATATTTTATTATGGGTTAAGAATTGATGTAACAGCAGTTTATTTATAAACACTAATTTAGGTACTAGTGGTGATTTTTGTAAAAACTAAAAATTAAAAGAAACTAAAAATAAAACAGAAAAGAAAATAAGAAAAAGAATCAAAACAAAAACAGAACTAACACAAAAAAAGAGTAAGAACCACCCGGGGCTCCGGCCCAGTAGCCCCCGGCCCAACTGGGCCAAGTCTCGGCAGGCCAACCGGCCCAACCGCACCCCCTCTCTGGCCTACAAGGTCACCTCTCCCTCCCCCGTAACCCTAAATCCCCACTCCCCCACTCGCTCGCTCCCCCACTCCCCCCGGTTTCTAGATCGGGGCAAACTGCCCCGACCCCATCGATCCCCGACGCCGCCGCACGAGGACCCTGACGGAGCAACCCCGTCGCCCCGTCGCCGAACCCCCACGCCACCATCACCACCGACGCCGCCGCTCGGAGCTCGCCGTTCGTCTCCTCCTCGCCGGCGACGCGTCCCCGTCCTCCTCCCCAATGGCTCCACCGAGCCTCGCCGCCCCCTGCTCACCAACGCGGGTGAGAACCCAGTCGCCTGCCGCCTCTACTCCTGTGCCCGCCGTGGCCTCGCTCACGCCCACTGCCCCGCGGTCGCGCTCACCGCGTCTGGCCTCCGTGCTCGATGCGATCAGGCCGCGCTCCCGCATGCCCTGTCCGCCCCTGCTCACCCCTGCCTCTGGAGTCACACGCGCTCGCCCGCGCAGGCCCTCGACGCGGCCACCCGCACCACAGGCTGCGCCCATCGATCCTGGAGGCTTCACCCCGACCTCCTCGCTCCGCGCTTACCACGACCCCCCCCCCCCCCCCCCCCCCCCCCCCCCCCCCCCCCCCCCCCCCCCCCCGCGCCCACGGCCACGCCCGCCCGCTCGCACTTGGCCGCCGGCCGCGCCATCGCGCTCACCAACACCGCCTGCGGCCACGCCCTCCCGCTGCTGTAGATGCTGCTACGGCTGCAGCTGTCGTGGCCTCACCCCGCCGCTTGCCTCTGCTCCGGCCGGCCGCGTCCCCTTGGCCGCGCGCGCCGGCGCTGCGCGTGCCCGCCCCCTCGCCGTGCTGCTCCGACGCCCTGACGTGGCCGGCGCCCCCCTGGTAGCCTGGGTGGCGCCCCTCGGGCACAGGCGCCCGTTAACCCGCACCCGCGAGCCCGCTCAAGTGGCCTCTGTGCCACTGGGCAAGGGGGGGCCTGCTCAGAACGTTTTTTGAAAACAATTAAATAAATAAATAACTAATTAATTAACTTAATTAATTAATTTTAATTAAATTAACTAATTAAGATTAATTAATCTAATGACTAATTAACCTAATTAGCTACTGTTAATTAACTAAACAAGTATGACAGGTGGGTCCCACTGGACCCACACGTCAGTTTGACCCAGTCAACCCTCTGTTGACTGTTGACGTCATGCTGACGTCAGCAAACACTGTTTTGGATAATGTTGAATTAAATTAATTAAATAAATTCTAAAAATGATTTAAACTTTAGAAAATCATATAAAATAAACCGTAGCTCAGATGAAAATACTTTCTACATGAAAGTTGCTCAGAACAACGAGACGAATCCAAATACGCAGTTCGTTCGTTCACCACGCGTCCCTAGCATAGCAAACACACAACTTTCCCCCTCCTGTTCGTCTGTCCGAAAACGTGAAACACCAGGGATAATTTCTCGTATGTTTTCCCCCTTCATCGGTACCACCTCGTACCGCGTTATGGCACACCTAGCATCACGCTTTGTCATGTCATGCATCATCATGCATTTGTTTGCTTAATATTTATTGTTTCTCCCCCCTCTTCTCTCGCTAGACACCAAGATTGACGCCGTTGCTACCCAGTACGACTACGGTGTTGACGACCCCTCTCTCTTGCCAGAGCTACCAGGCAAGCCTCTCCCCCTTGATCACCAGATATCGCCTATTCTTCTCTACTGCTTGCATTAGAGTAGTGTAGCATGTTACTGCTTTCCGTTAATCCTATTCTGCTGCATAGCCTGTCTTTGTTGCTACAGTTGTTACCCTTACCTATAATCCTAAATGCTTACTATAGGATGCTAGTATTCCATCAGTTGGCCCTACACTCTTGTCCGTCTGCCATGCTATACTACTGGGTCGTGATCACTTCGGGAGGTGATAACGGGCATATGATATATACTTTATACTGTTACATTACTTATGATAACGTCCGGAGATGGGGGCTGAAGGGCCAGGTGGCTCCATCCCGGTAGAGGTGGGCCTGGGTTCCCGACGGCCCCCGACTGTTACTTTGTGGCGGAGCGACGGGGCAGGTTGAGACCACCTAGGAGAGAGGTGGGCCTGGCCCTGGTCGGCGTTCGCGGTTATTTCAAGATAACACGTTTAACGAGATCTTGGTATTTGATCTGAGTCTGGCCACTGGCCTATACACACTAACCATCTACGCGGGGACAGTTATGGGCACTCGACGTCGTGGTATCAGTCGAAGCCTTTGTGACGTCAGCGACTGAGCGGCGTGTGCCGGATTGGACCGTAAGCCTGCTCTTGTATTAAGGGGGCTAGTTCTGCTTCCGGCCGTGTTTGCAACGTGCAGGTGTGCAAAGGGCGATGGGCCCAAACCCCTGCGCCATAGGATTTAGACCGGTGTGATGACCTCTCTGTTGTGCCTAGGTAGGGCTGCAACGTGTTGATCTTCCGAGGCCGGGCATGACCAAGGAAAGTGTGTCCGGACAAAGGGGATCGAGCGTGTTGGGAAATGTGGTGCACCCCTGCAGGGAAGTTAATCTATTTGAATAGTCGTGATCTTCGGTAACAGGATGACTTGGAGTTGTACCTTGACCTTATGACAACTAGAACATGATACTTAATAAAACACACCCTTCCAAGTGCCAGATACAACCGGTGATCGCTCTCTCACAGGGCGACGATGAGAGGATCGCCGGGTAGGATTATGCTATGCGATGCTACTTGGTGAACTTACCTTCTACTCTTTTCTACATGCTGCAAGATGGAGGTTACCAGAAGCGTAGTCTTCGATAGGACTAGCTATCCCCCTCTTATTCCGGCATTCTGCAGTTCAGTCCACATATGTTACCCCTTTTCCATTTGACACCAATGCATACATATGTAGTGTAGCTCCTTGCTTGCGAGTACTTTGGATGAGTACTCACGGTTGCTTTGCTCCCCCTTTTTTCCCTTTCCTATACCCGATTGCTGCGTCCAGACGATGGAGCCCAGGAGCCAGACGCCACCGTTGACGACGACTCCTACTACTCTGGAGGTGCCTACTACTACGTGCAGGCCACTAACAACGACCAGGAGTAGTTTAGGAGGATCCCAGGCAGGAGGCATGCGCCTCTTTCGATCTGTATCCCAGTTTGTGCTAGCCTTCTTAAGGCAAACTTGTTTAACTTATGTTTGTACTCAGATATTGTTGCTTCCGCTGACTCGTCTATGATCGAGCTCTTGTGTTCGAGCCCTTGTGGCCCCTTGCTTGTAATATGATGCTTGTATGACTTATTTTATTTGTAGAGTTGTGTTGTGATATCTTCCCGTGAGTCCCTGATCTTGATCGTACACGTTTGCGTGTATGATTAGTGTACGGTCAAATCGGGGGCGTCACAAGTTGGTATCAGAGCCGACTGCATGTAGGAATCCTCCTTCCGCACTCCTTGGCCAAAGTCGAGTCTAGACATTACAAAACTTTTACTAACATGGCTATGTGCCTTACGGGCCCACGTTGCCATTGGGTGGTATTAGGATCTTTTATTCCTTGACCTATACTCTGGGACTCTGACTTCTCTTCTATTCGGGTGAAATGATTTTACTAACTCTGACTCTACATTCTCGTAACTACTTCCTCCTGGAGATCCCCTCTCTCCAGATGATTGCTTGGTGCACCGAAGGATTTCGAAGATACTCTCCGATGTTCTCGAGACTTTGTGCTCGTTGCTTTTGCAATTCTCTACCACTGATTTATCCCTATGGATAAATACTTACACCCGTCATTCTTAAGTTTTTCCAAGTTGATGTTGTTAATACAAGATGCCCCGAACCGCTCTCCGTTGTTCCAAGAATCCTTTGAGCTTACTGCTTTACAGTTCTTGCCTCATGAATACCCTTACAGATAATTCCTCGCACTTATCGAGTATCCGCTCTTTCCTAGTTGTTCATGTGTTTCACAAAAGTTTTCGAAATACCATTCGATCTTCCAAAAATCCTGAGCATCCTCTTACGCTTGAAATTCTTGCTTGCTTGCATTATGGGTAATCCCATAAGTCTTGTAATCTTATTGGCATCTCTTGTCATTATCATTTTTAGTCCGTTGATTCAATTTGTTGCAAATGCTCGCAATCCTCAATCAGATCCTAGAATTCATCCTTCCGGCTCAGACGTCATTTTAAACGTGAGCTGGTTCTCGCCAATCAAATTGTCGTCGATTGTGCCCCTATGTCTAATGAACTTATCCATCCTTGATCAAAGCGTCTGCTTCTGATCCTTCGCTTTGTAAATCATAATTCCTTTGCAATTGAGCTCTAAGTTACTCAGTTGTTTCTATAATCCAAGGTCATTGCATTGATTCTTCCTCTGGTTGTGTGCCGATACTCACATCAGATCCTTTATGGACCATTAGAACCTTGTTGGATTTTATCCGACAATGTCCTTCATATTCAATCACTTTGGAAGTTCTTTCCCTGATACATAATGCCTTTGGTAAATCATATTCCTTGATTTGGCCAACCATGCTCTGCTTTTGAGCTGGTGATATTTACTACTGAAGCTTGTGGTATATGTTTCCACGATGCCCTGATGGGTTGAACCTATGCCTTCCATAATATGTGTGAACTCGAAAGTTTTCATGAGTCATACTCTTCTGGTATTTTGCCAGATAAAATTTCAACACTGCAACTTCATCAAACGCGAGAAGTGAATGAAAGGTTCTGCATTGAAGAAGTGGGAGTCGACCTTGAACCTTGCGTTCATGCCCATGGACACGATGTAGATCTTATCATGGAAGCTTCTTGCAAAATAGTTACCCCCTTGTTATAAGTGCTTGTATCTGTGGTTTGATCATTTACAAATGTGGTTCTGACCATATTGTTCCCCTTTGATTCAATTTCTCAAACAAGTTAAAAGCATTTGTCTTCTGCAGAGCAATACCCAGTCCAACCTCTATTTTGATCTGTCATCGAGTATTACCCCCTGGTATCTCGAGATTATCTTGGAACTGCATAACTTCCTATGAGTTCTTCATCAAGTACTACATTCTCACTGATAACAATTTTTCATGGGCTCTGAGTTATTAAACACTCAAGGACACCGATAACTGAACCGAGTCCACACTCTGATTCAATAACTCTAAGTAATTTTCATTGCTTACGAGTTCAATAATCCTTCAAGTCATTCCTAGCCTGACCGGCTATATCATTATTGTGTAAAAAAATTAACTGTGCTACCTGGTCCTTTTTCCCGGAGCACAAATTTCGACGGTGAGCTAATCTTACGTCGGACTTCCTCGCCATATCATTTCTCCCTGAATAGAAAACTTGATTTCGAGTTTGTGTCATACCCATGGTTCCAATAACCTTTCGCTTCATCATTCCTTTGACTTGATGTCATCGCCGATCGATTACATCTTTGTGGAGCCTCTCGACTAAATTTGTCATGGTCGTCAAACAACATTTTGATTCCTTCCAGAATATCAACCAAATGGATGATGACAGGTAACCATCCTTGTCCCTTAATGATTTGTGTTACCACCGACAACATTATTGCTTTCCCTCCAACACAAACTTGTTTGTGTTTTGTGTTATACCTGGAGACCCGTGCTATCCAGCAATTATTCTTCGATACCTTGGAGTATTACCATCTTTTATGTCAAGAATGTCGTGAGAATTTCACCACCTCCTAAGAATTCTTGATACAGGTAATACTTATCACCATCACCATTCTTTCTTGGTCCCCGTGTTGGATCTAACCGGGATACCAACAGGTGAACGGTGTTGTTTGGATTCTGCCCTTCTAGCAACCCTATTGCTTTGAAGTTAATGGTCGAATGTTCATTCTTAGACTATTGATCACTGAATCACCATTCTAACATTTGATCATGCCACCTATGGCCCTACTTTGGGCACCCTTTTCCACTATTGTTTAATTGTGTATGTTTTTCCTTGAGCATACATCATTATATCATTTGATCCGACAAATGTTATCTCCTTGTTCACATAATTGTGGAAATCCATCTTTTTGGATACCTGTTTGTATTATCGCTGAGTCCATCAGCTACCTCCTCATCCTCTCCTTGGCTTAATGATGAATCCCTTCGTGTATCTAGAGTCTGACCTTTGATTGAAGACCATGCAATGCTATCTCGAAGCATGTCTGTGGTACTCTGATTTTCAACAAGAACATTTGAAGCCCAATGCTAAATGTTTCCTGCTCAATTACCCAAACACCACTGTATGGGTAATGTCATGAAATTCCCCCCCCCCCTTACCTAAAGGGTTTTCTACATTATATCCTGTCAAGGAAATCATGCTCTGCTTGTCCTTGGGAAGGATATATCCCTGAATTATGTGTTTAAAACACATTTTCCTTTACATTCTTCTGTTTAATCTGATAATCACATTTTTCTTTCCATTGTGTTGTTTAACCTTCTTGAGGTTTATATGATCTAAGCAGTAATAAGTCACTGCTTTTGTAAGCACCTCGGTGTACAACTCTGTCAGTAAGAACATGTTACTATTGATTGATGACATTCCGGTATCCACCGATGGACGAGAACTTTGCCCAATGGTCCGCCTCGTTCAACGAGCAGGAAAATGGTTCTCTTCGTCCCTCGCCCTTGGTACCGATGTTGTTTCCAACATAACTGATAGGCTATCCTCTGACATGCCTTGTTATCATGACTGTACAAGATATCACCGCCCTTTCTACCTTTAACCTACATGGTGGGCCCATAACCCACAGTTCCATAGGATCAAAACCTGACTCTCCTGTACACCCTGTTGTCCAAGTTATTCCTCGCGCTTGACTTCGTATATGATTCACGGGCCACCTGCCTAGTGATCTATTCTGGTATCAGACGAAATACTTACTCCCCTTGCTCTACACCCCTTTCACGTTTCATTTCAGGCATCGGACGATTGCTTGCTCACTCAAAACTTCTCAGGGTACCTTCTTACTTTGCTCTCGATATCTTCTTAAGCTTCAATTCGAGGGTTACTTCCGCCACCTTTCCTGATGTTATCGACCAGATAGACAACCTTGCAGAGGTCTGTTCTCCCGGACTACTCACCCTTTACTCTTCGTAAGTACGAGGGATTTCCCGAAGAAAGGATGCCGACTTCATCATGATGACTTGAAGCAGAGAAATGAAGACAACAATGTAATGGATAGACCTCTTCGAGAAGAGCAACCAAGACCGAGAAGAATCGTTAGGATTCCGTAACCAAATCACTTCTCCCCTCAACTCTACCGCTTAAAATCTCGGGACGAGATTTCTTGTAGTGGAGGAGAATTGTGACGCCCGGATAATTAAGCTACAGTAAACCTTTGCTAATGATGCCACGTCACCTCGGTTGCTGTTGATAGAATCACGTTAGTTCAAAATGATTCAGATTCAAATTTAAAATATAGGCAAACAACAAAAGTTTTCAAACAATGAAACCAAAATGTTCAAGGTGGGTCAGATAAATCATGTGTAAATGCGATGGAGGAACCAAACCTTGATAAAATGTTTCAGGGCTCTAAACTAATTAAAACAGTAGTGAAAACAATTAAACAAATACCTATTGGATTTTATAAAATATTAAAAATATTTTATTATGGGTTAAGATTTGATGTGACAGCAGTTTCTTTATAAACACTAATTTAGGTACTAGTGGTGATTTTTGTAAAAACTAAATATTAAAAGAAACAAGAAATAAAACAGAAAAGAAAATAAGAAAAAGAATCAAAACAAAAATAGAACTAACACAAAAAAGGGAAAGAACCCCCTGGGGCTCCGGCCCAGCAGCCCCCGGCCCAACTGGGCCAAGTCACAGCCAACCGGCCCAACCGCACCCCCTCTCTGGCCTACAAGGCCACCTCTCCCCCCCCCCTCACCCCCAAACCCCCCCCCCCCCCCTCGCTCGCTCCCCCACTCCCCCCGGTTTCTGGATTGGGGCAAACCGCCCCGACCCCATCGATCCCCGACGCCGCCGCACGAGGACCCTGACGGAGCAACCCCGTCGCCCCGTCGCCGAACCCCCCACGCCACCATCACCACCGACGCCGCCGCTCGGAGTTCGCCGTCCGTCTCCTCCTCGCCGGCGACGCGTCCCCATCCTCCTCCCCAAAGGCTCCACCGAGCCTCGCCGCCCCCCTGCTCACCAACGCGGGTGAGAACCCAGTCGCCTCCCGCCTCTACTCCTGTGCCCGCCGTGGCCTCGCTCACGCCCACTGCCCCGCGGTCGCGCTCACCGCGTCTGGCCTCCGTGCTCAATGCGACCAGGCCACGCTCCCGCATGCCCCGTCCACCCCTGCTCACCCCCGCCTCCGGAATCACACGCGCTCGCCCGCGCAGGCCCTCGACGCGGCCACCCGCACCACAGGCTGCGCCCATGGATCCTGGATGCTTCGCCCCGACCTCCTCGCTTCGCGCTTACCACGACCCCCCCCCCCCCCCCCCCCCCCCCCCCCGCGCGCCCACGGCCACGCCCGCTCGCACCTGGCCGCCGGCCGCGCCATCGCGCTCACTAACACCGCCTGTGGCCACGCCCTCCCGCTGCTGTAGATGCTGCTACGGCTGCAGCTGCCGTGGCCTCACCCCGCCGCTTGCCTCTGCTCCGGCCGGCTGCATCCCCTTGGCCGCGCGCGCCGGCGCTGCGCGTGCCCGCCCCCTCGCCGTGTTGCTCCGGCGCCCTGACATGGCCGGCGCCCCCCTGGTAGCCTGGGCAGCGCCCTTCGGGCACAGGCGCCCGTTAACCCGCACCCGCGCGCCCGCTCCAGTGGCCTCTGTGCCACTGGGCAAGGGGGGCCCGCTCAGAAAGTTTTTTGAAATAAATAAATAAATAACTTAATTAATTTTGATTAAATTAACTAATTAAGATTAATTAATCTAATGACTAATTAACCTAATTAGCTACTGTTAATTAACTAAACATAGTATGACAGGTGGGTCCCACTGGACCCACACGTCAGTTTGACCCAGTCAACCCTCTGTTGACTGCTGACATCATGCTGACGTCAGCAAACACTGTTTTGGATAATGTTGAATTAAATTAATTAAATAAATTCTAAAAATGTTTTAAACTTTAGAAAATCATATAAAATAAAACGTAGCTCAGATGAAAATACTTTCTACATGAAAGTTGCTCAAAACAACGAGACAAATCCAAATACGCATTCGTTCGTTCACCACACGTCCCTACCATAGCAAACACGCAAATTTCCCCCTCCGGTTCATCTGTCCGAAAACGCGAAACACCAGGGATAATTTCCCGAATGTTTTCCCCCTTCATCGGTACCACCTCGCACCGCGTTAGGGCACACCTAGCATCATGCTTTGTCATGTCATGCATCGTCATGCATTTGTTTGCTTAATATTTATTGTTTCTCCCCCCTCTTCTCTCGCTAGACCCCAAGATCGACGTTGCTGCTACCCAGTACGACTACGGTGTTGACGACCCCTCTCTCTTGCCAGAGCAACCAGGCAAGCCCTTCCCCTTGATCACCAGATATCGCCTATTCTTCTCTACTGCTTGCATTAGATTAGTGTAGCATGTTACTGCTTTCCGTTTATCCTATTCTGCTGCATAGCCTGTCTTTGTTGCTACAGTTGTTACCCTTACCTGTAATCCAAAATGCTTAGTATAGGATGCTAGTATTCCATCAGTTGACCCTACACTCTTGTCCGTCTGCCATGCTATACTACTGGGCCGTGATCACTTCGGGAGGTGATAACGGGCATATGATATATACTTTATAATGTTACATTACTTATGATACTGTTCGGAGATGGGGGCTGAAGGGGCAGGTGGCTCCATCCCGGTAGAGGTGGGCCTGGGTTCCTGATGTCTACTACACAACCTTCTTCTTGTAGACGTTGTTGGGCCTCCAAGTGCAGAGGTTTGTAGGACAGTACAAAATTTCCCTCAAGTGGATGACCTAAGGTTTATCCATCTGTAGGAGGCGTAGGATGAAGATGGTCTCTCTCAAGCAACCCTGCAACCAAATAACAAAGAGTCTCTTGTGTCCCCAACACACCCAATACAATGGTAAATTGTATAGGTGCACTAGTTCGGCGAAGAGATAGTGAAACAAGTGGTATATGGATGGTAGATAAAGGTATTTGTAATATGAAAATATAAAAACAGCAAGGTAATAAGTGATAAAAGTGAGCTTAAATGATATTGCAATGGAAGGAAACAAGGCCTGGGGTTCATACTTTCACTAGTGCAAGTCCTCTCAACAATACTAACATAATTGGACCACATAACTATCCCTCAACATGCAACAAAGAGTCACTCCAAAGTCACTAATAGCGGAGAACGAACGAAGAGATTATGGTAGGGTACGAAACCACCTCAAAGTTATTCTTTCCAATCAATCCGTTGGGCTATTCCTATAGGTGTCACAAACAGCCCTAAAGTTCGTACTAGAATAACACCTTAAGACACAAATCAACCAAAACCCTAATGTCACCTAGATACTCCAATGTCACCTCAAGTATCCGTGGGTATGATTATACGATATGCATCACACAATCTCATATTCATCTATTCAACCAACACATAGAACCTCAAAGAGGGCCCCAAAGTTCCTACCGGAGAATCATGACGAAAATGTGTGCCAACCCCTATGCATAGGTTCATGGGCGGAACCCGCACCAAAACATACATCAAGTGAATCATGTGATATCCCATTGTCACCACAGATATCCACGGCAAGACATACATCAAGTGTTCTCAAATCTTTAAAGACTCAATCCGATAAGATTACTTCAAAGGGGAAATTCGATTCATTACAAGAGAGTAGAGGGGGGAAGAAACATCATAGGATCCAAATATAATAGCAAAGCTCGCGATACATCAAGATCGTGCCAAATCAAGAACACGAGAGAGAGAGAGAGATCGAACACATAGCTACTAGTACATACCCTCAGCCCCAAGGGAGAACTACTCCCTCCTCGTCATGGGGAGCACCGGGATGATGAAGATGGCCACCGGAGAAGGATTGCCCCCTCCGGCCGGGTGCCGGAACGGGTCTAGATTGGTTTTCGGTGGCTACGGAGGATTATGGCGGTGGAACTCCCGATCTATGTTGCGTTTTGGAAGTTTTAGGGTACGACGATATATATAGGCAGAAGAAGCACGGCAGGGGAGCCACGGGGGCCCCACGAGGCAGGGGGCGCACCCTAGGGGGGCGCGCCCCCCACCCTCGTGGGCAGCTCACGTATCTTCTGACGTGGGGTCCAAGTCCATCAGGTGTGTTTCCTTCCAAAAATAACTTCTCCAGTTGATTTCGTTCCGTTTCGACTCCGTTTGATATTCCTTTTCTTCGAAACACTGAAATAGGCATAAAACAGCAAATCTGGGCTGGGCCTCCGGTTAATAGGTTAGTCCCAAAAATAATATAAAAGTGGATAATAAAGCCCAATATTGCCCAAAACAGTAGATAATATAGCATGGAGCAATCAAAAATTATAGATACGTTGGAGACGTATCAAGCATCCCCAAGCTTAATTCCTGCTCGTCCTCGAGTAGGTAAATGATAAAAACAGAATTTTTGATGCGGAGTGCTACTTGGCATAATTTCAATGTAATTCTTCTTAATTGTGGTATGAATATTCAGATCCATAAGATTCAAGACAAAAGTTCATATTGACATAAAAATAATAATACTTCAAGCATACTAACTAAGCAATTATGTCTTCTGAAAATAACATGGCCAAAGAAAGTTATCCCTACAAAATCATATAGTCTGGCTATGCTCCGTCTTCACCACACAACATATTTAAATCATGCACAACCCTGATGACAAGCCAAGCAATTGTTTCATACTTTTGATGTTCTCAAACTTTTTCAATCTTCACGCAATACATGAGCGTGAGCCATGGATATAGCACTATAGGTGGAATAGAATGGTGCTTGTGGAGAAGACAAAAAGGGAGAAGAGAGTCTCACATCGACTAGGCGTATCAACGGGCTATGGAGATGCCCATCAATAGATATCAATGTGAGTGAGTAGGGATTGCCATGCAACGGATGCACTAGAGCTATAAGTGTATGAAAGCTCAACAAAAGAAACTAAGTGGGTGTGCATCCAAATCGCTTGCTCACGAAGACCTAGGGCATTTTGAGGAAGCCCATCATTGGAATATACAAGCCAAGTTCTATAATGAAAGATTCCCACTAGTATATGAAACTGACAACATAGGAGACTCTCTATTACGAAGATCATGGTGCTACTTTGAAGCACAAGTGTGGTAAAAGGATAGTAGCATTGCCCCTTCTCTCTTTTTCTCTCATTTTTTATTTTTTTATTTTTTTTATTTGGGCCTTCTCTTTTTTTATGGCCTCTTTTCTTTTTTTATTTTGGCTTCTTTGGCCTCTTTTATTTATTTATTTTCGTCCGAAGTCTCATCCCAACTTGTGGGGGAATCATGGTCTCCATCATTATTTCCTCACTGGGACAATGCTCTAATAATGATGAACGTCACACTTTTATTTTCTTACAACTCAACAATTACAACTCGATACTTAGAACAAAATATGACTCTATATGAATGCCTCCGGCGGTGTACCGGGATATGCAATATGACAATGATGAATGTGTCATGATAAACGGAATGGTGGAAAGTTACATGGCAATATATCTCGGAATGGCTATGGAAATGCCATAATAGGTAGATATGGTGGCTGTTTTGAGGAAGGTATATGGTGGGTTTATGGTACCGGCGAAAGTTGCGCGGTACTAGAGAGGCTAACAATGGTGGAAGGGCGAGAGTGCGTATAATCCATGGACTCGACATTAGTCATAAAGAACTCACATACTTATTGCAAAAATCTATTAGTTATCGAAACAAAGTACTACGCGCATTCTCCTAGGGGGATAGATTGGTAGGAAAAGACCATCGCTCGTCCCCGACCGCCACTCATAAGGAAGGCAATCAATAAATAAATCATGCTCCGACTTCATCACATAACGGTTCACCATACGTGCATGCTACGGGAATCACAAACTTCAACACAAGTATTTCTCAAATTCACAACTACTCAACCAGCATGACTCTAATATTACCATCCTCATATCTCAAAACAATCATCAAGCATCAAACTTCTCTTAGTATTCAATACTCTATATGAAAGTTTTTACTATTCTTGGATGCCTAGCATATTAGGATTTTAAGCAAATTACCATGCTATTTAAGACTCTAAAAATAATCTAAGTGAAGCATGAGAGTTCATCTATTTCTTCAAAATAAAACTACCACCATGCTCTAAAAGATATAAGTGAAGCACTAGAGCAAATGACAAACTACTCCGAAAGATTTAAGTGAAGATCAGTGAGTAGTAGAATAATTATGCAACTATGTGAAGACTCTCTAACATTTAATAATTTCAGATCTTGGTATTTTATTCAAACAGCAGGCAAAGCAAAATAAAATGACATCTAAGAATAGCAAACATCATGTGAAGAAGCATAAACTTAGGATCAACCGATACTAACCGATAATTGTTGAAGAAGAAAGGTGGGATGCCAACCGGGGCATCCCCAAGCTTAGATGCTTGAGACTTCTTGAAATATTATCTTGGGATTCCTTGGGTATCCCCAAGCTTGAGATTTTGTGTCTACTTAATTCCTCTCATATCACGATCTCCCTAAATCTCAAAAGCTTCATCCACACAAAACTCAACAAGGACTCGTGAGATAAGTTAGTATAAACCATTGCAAAAACCTTATCATACTCTACTATAGCAAATCACTAAAATTATTATTCAACATTGCATACTAAATGCCTCTGCATATTTAATAGTCCTATCCTCAAATAGAATCATTAAATAAGCAAACATATGCAAACAATGCAAACATAACAGCAATCTGCCTAAACATTATAGTCTGTAAAGAATGCTGCAACATCCATACTTCCCTAGCTCCAAAAATTATGAAAGAAAATTCCCACTGTAGTAAATTTATCAAATATTAATATTAAAAAGGTTTCAAAATTTTGTCACATTCTGAATTTTCTAGGGAATTATTGCAACAGCGGTAAACTTTCTGTTTTCAAACAGCGACATGTATACTTGTAACATAGGCATAGTAAAGGATATCAATGCCACTTTTATTGAAATAAAAGATGCAAAACATTATTCTAAATAACAGCAAGCAAATCCTAACAAAATAAATTGACGCTCCAAGCAAAACACATATCATGTGGCGAATAAAAATATAGATCCAAGTAAAGTTACCGATGAACGAAGACGAAAGAGGGGATGCCTTCCGGGGCATCCCCAAGCTTAGGCTCTTGGTTGTCCTTGAATTTTACCTTGGGGTGCCATGGGCATCCCCAAGCTTAGGTTCTTTCCACTCCTTGTTCCATAGTCCATCGAATCTTTACCCAAAACTTGAAAACTTCACAACACAAAACTTAAAGTAGAAAACTCGTAAGCTCCGTTAGTATAAGAAAGTAAATCACCACTTAAAGGTACTGTAATGAACTCATTCTTTATTTATATTGGTGTTAAACCTACTGTATTCCAACTTCTCTATGGTTTATAAACTATTTTACTAGCCATAGATTCATCAAAATAAGCAAACAACACACGCAAAACAGAATCTGTCAAAAACAGAACAGTCTGTAGTAATCTGGATCAAACGTATACTTCTGGAACTCATAAAATTCTCAAATACATTGCTGTACCTGAGGAATTTATCTATTAATCATATGCAAAAATAATTAACTAAATAGCACTCTCCAAATAAAAATGGCAGCAGTTCTCGTGAGCGCTAAAGTTTCTGTTTTTTACAGCATGATCAACAAGACTTTCCCCAAGTCTTCCCAAAGGTTATACTTGGCACAAACACTAATTAAAAGCATAAAACCACATCTAAACAGAGGCTAGATGAATTATTTATTACTAAACAGGAACAAAAATAAAGTTGGGTTGCCTCCCAACAAGCGCTATCTTTTAACGCCCCTAGCTAGGCATGATGATTTTAATGATGCTCACATAAAGGATAAGAATTGAAACATAAAGAGAGCATCATGAAGAATATTACTAGCACATTTAAGTATAACCCACTTCCTATGCATAGGTATTTTGTGAACAAACAACTTATGGGAGCAATAATCAACTAGCATAGGAGGGCAAAACAAGCATAACTTCGAAATTTTAAGCACATAGAGAGGAAACTTGATATTATTGCAATTCCTACAAGCATATGTTCCTCCCTCATAATAATTTTCAGTAGCATCGTGAATGAATTCAACAATATAACCAGCACCTAAAGCATTGTTTTCATGATTTACAAGCATAGAAATTTTATTACTCTCTATATAAGCAAAATTCTTCTCATTCGGGATAGTGGAAGTATCGTAAGAGACTTGGATACTATAAATTGTTTCCACATTAAAAGAGTAATGTTCAGACAAGGGGTAATCATAATCGTGACAAGTTTTATAAATATAATCCTCACTACTTTTATAGCATAAGTATCTTCACAATAATCATCATAAGTAGCAACTTTGTTCTCATCATAATCACTTTGCATATCAAAACATGGAAGGCTAAAAATATCATCATTATTAAACATAGCATCCCCAAGCTTGGGACAAACATTAATTGCAGCAAATATATTCTCAAATATGTCATCCTCATCAAACATAGCTTCCCCAAACTTGGGCCTTTTCGTATCATAAGCATAATCACTCTCATCATTAATAGCATGGATAGCACCAATAGTATAGCAATTATTATATTCTTCCAAGCAAGTGCCAAAAAGATTTTCAAGATCATAAGAAATATCGTTATCTTCCCAATCATAATCATCACAACAAGCAATAGGCATAACGAGATCATCATCAAGTGTATCATCTTCATTTTCATGAGGCACAACAATAATAGGAGCAACTTTATTTGGGAGAGATACCTTTTTACCTCTCTTCCTTTTTCTTTTCTTCTTCTTTACCACATCATGTGTGAGTTCAATCCTCTTTTTGGAGCTCCTTATTAATGATATTGGTTGAATAAAAGGCTCCTCCTCGTTACCTGATTCATCATAAGAAATAATAGGAGGATATTGGGAAGTCTCTTCCCTTTCATTAGTATTCTCTTCATCCTCTATTTGTTTTCTTTTATTTATGTAATTGGAAATATAAGGATTTTCAATACAGTTCACCGCACAATACATATAAATTTCTTCTAGATCAAAGCCAAGAAGTTTGTAACGGGCAAATTCTGGAAGATCATTAGTTAAACGTTTCATTTCTTCATAACCCATAAGCAAACTAAGTTCATTATAATGTGCAAGGGAGATCAAGTCATCACAATTTTTGGACACAATTAGATCATGAAACAATTTGCATCGGATAGCTAAATGACCACTTTCATTGCAAAGTCCACAAGTACAGCCAAGATAATTTAAATTTTCAGCACATTCATTTAGCTCTTCTTGCAACAATTTGGTTTCTAAGTACTTATGCTTCTTGCAATATCTGTCTTCCCTATTTGGTGTGTACTTACAAACCCAATGCACTCCACAAAAATTGACATGTTTATATGAGACATTTTCATCATAACTAGTACAATCATCATTAGCATCATGGATATTCAAAGAATTCGTACTAACAACATTGCAATCATGCTCATCATTCAAAGATTTAGTGCCAAACATTTTATAGATTTCTTCTTCTAGCACTTGAGCACAATTATCCTTTCCATCATACTCACGAAAGATATTAAAAAGATGAAGCGTATGAGACAAACTTAATTCCATTTTTTATAGTTTTCTTTTATAAACTAAACTAGTGATAAAACAAGAAACTAAAAGACTCGATTGCAAGATCTAAAGATATACCTTCAAGCACTCACCTCCCCGGCAACGGCGCCAGAAAAGAGCTTGATGTCTACTACACAACCTTCTTCTTGTAGACGTTGTTGGGACTCCAAGTGCAAAGGTTTGTAGGACAGTAGCAAATTTCCCTCAAGTGGATGACCTAAGGTTTATCAATCCGTAGGAGGCATAGGATGAAGATGGTCTCTATCAAGCAACCCTGCAACCAAATAACAAAGAGTCTCTTGTGTCCCCAACACACCCAATATAATGGTAAATTGTATAGGTGCACTAGTTCGGCGAAGAGATAGTGAAACAAGTGGTATATGGATGGTAGATAAAGGTATTTGTAATATGAAAATATAAAAACAGCAAGGTAATAAGTGATAAAAGTGAGCGTAAACGGTATTGCAATGATAGGAAACAAGGCATGGGGTTCATACTTTTACTAGTGCAAGTCCTCTCAACAATACTAACATAATTGGATCACATAACTATCCCTCAACATGCAACAAAGAGTCACTCCAAAGTCACTAATAGCGGAGAACGAATGAAGAGATTATGGTAGGGTACGAAACCACCTCAAAGTTATTCTTTCCAATCAATCCGTTGGGCTATTCATATAGGTGTCACAAACAGCCCTAAAGTTCGTACTAGAATAACACCTTAAGACACAAATCAACCAAAACCCTAATGTCACCTAGATACTCCAATGTCACCTCAAGTATCCGTGGGTATGATTATACGATATGCATCACACAATCTCAGATTCATCTATTCAACCAACACATAGAACCTCAAAGAGGGCCCCAAAGTTCCTACCGGAGAATCACGACGAAAACGTGTGCCAACCCCTATGCATAGGTTCATGGGCGGAACCCGCATCAAAACATACATCAAGTGAATCACGTGATATCCCATTGTCACCACAGATATCCACGGCAAGACATACATCAAGTGTTCTCAAATCTTTAAAGACTCAATCCGATAAGATTACTTCAAAGGGGAAACTCGATTCATTACAAGAGAGTAGAGGGGGGAAGAAACATCATAGGATCCAAATATAATAGCAAAGCTCGCGATACATCAAGATTGTGCCAAATCAAGAACACGAGAGAGAGAGAGATCAAACACATAGCTACTAGTACATACCCTCAGCCCCGAGGGAGAACTACTCCCTCCTCGTCATGGGGAGCACCGGGATGATGAAGATGGCCATCGGAGAAGGATTGCCCCCTCCGGCAGGGTGCCGGAACGGGTCTAGATTGGTTTTCAGTGGCTACGAAGGATTCTGGCGGCGAAACTCCCGATCTATGTTGTGTTCTGGAAGTTTTAGGGTAAGACGATATATATAGGCAGAAGAAGCACGTCAGGGGAGCCACGGGGGCCCCACGAGGCAGGGGGGCGCGCCCTAGGCAGGGGGGTGCCCCCACCCTCGTGGGCAGCTCCCGTATCTTCTGACGTGGGGTCCAAGTCCATCGGGTGTGTTTCCTTCCAAAAATAACTTCTCCAGTTGATTTCGTTCCGTTTCGACTCCGTTTGATATTCCTTTTCTTCGAAACACTGAAATAGGCATAAAACAGCAAATCTGGGTTGGGCCTCCGGTTAATAGGTTAGTCCCAAAAATAATATAAAAGTGGATAATAAAGCCCAATATTGCCCAAAACAGTAGATAATATAGCATGGAGCAATCAAAAATTATAGATACGTTGGAGACGTATCAGGTTCCGACGGCCCCCGACTGTTACTTTGTGGCGGAGCGACAGGGCAGGTTGAGACCATCTAGGAGAAAGGTGGGCCTGGCCCTGGTCGGCATTCGCGGTTATTTCAAGATAACACGTTTAACGAGATCTTGGTATTTGATCTGAGTCTGGCCACTGGCCTATATGCACTAACCATCTACGCGGGGACAGTTATGGGCACTCGACATCGTGGTGTCAGCCGAAGCCTTCGTGACGTCAGCGACTGAGCGGCGCGCGCCGGATTGGACCGTAAGCCTGCTCTTGTATTAAGGGGGCTAGTTCTGCTTCCGGCCGCGTTCGCAACGTGCAGGTGTGCAAAGGGCGATGGGCCCAGACCCCTGCGCCATATGATTTAGACCGGCGTGCTGACCTCTCTGTTGTGCCTAGGTAGGGCTGCGACGTGTTGATCTTCCAAGGCCGGGCATGACCCAGGAAAGTGTGTCCGGACAAAGGGGATCGAGCGTGTTGGGAAATGTGGTGCACCCCTGCAGGGAAGTTAATCTATTCGAATAGCCGTGATCTTCGGTAATAGGACGACTTGGAGTTGTACCTTGACCTTATGACAACTAGAACAGGATACTTAATAAAACACACCCTTCCAAGTGCCAGATACAACCGGTGATCGCTCTCTCACAGGGCGACGAGGAGAGGATCGCCGGGTAGGATTATGCTATGCGATGCTACTTGGTGAACTTACCTTCTACTCTTTTCTACATGCTGCAAGATGGAGGTTACTAGAAGCGTAGTCTTCGATAGGACTAGCTATCCCCCTCTTATTCCGGCATTCTGCAGTTCAGTCCACATATGTTACCCCTTTTCCATTTAACACCAATGCATACATATGTAGTGTAGCTCCTTGCTTGCGAGTACTTTGGATGAGTACTCACGGTTGCTTTGCTCCCCCCTTTTCCCCTTTCCTATACCCGATTTCTGCGACCAGACGATGGAGCCCAGGAGCCAGACGCCACCGTTGACGACGACTCCTACTACTCTGGAGGTGCCTACTACTACGTGTAGGCCACTAACGACGACCTGGAGTAGTTTAGGAGGATCCCAGGCAGGAGGCATGCGCCTCTTTCGATCTGTATCCCAGTTTGTGCTATCCTTCTTAAGGCAAACTTGTTTAACTTATGTCTGTACTCAGATATTGTTGCTTCCGCTGACTCGTCTATGATCAAGCTCTTGTATTCGAGCCCTCGAGGCCCCTGGCTTGTAATATGATGCTTGTATGACTTATTTTATTTGTAGAGTTGTGTTGGATATCTTCCCGTGAGTCCCTGATCTTGATTGTACACGTTTGCGTGTATGATTAGTGTACGGTCAAATCGGGGGCGTCACAGAAGATGACACAAAGAAATTAATGGCATCTAATGAAAGGAGAGGTTGGTCTGGCATGCTAGGTAGCATTGATTGTATGCATTGGACTTGGAAAAATTGCCCCAAGGCATGGCAATGAATGTATTGTAGCAAGTCTCGTGATGCAAAAATTGTGTTAGAGGCCGTAGCATCCGACGATTTATGAATTTGGCATTGCTTTTTTGGTATGTCGGGCACTCTCAACGATATCAGTGTGTTGCAACGGTCTCATTTGTTTGCTAGGCTTGCTAGTGGTGATACTCCTGCTTGCAACTACACTATCAATGTGCATGAATACACAAAAGGGTACTATCTTGCAGATGATATACCCTCATTGGTGCACATTTGTCAAAAGCATTAAAGAACCCAAAACTAAAAAATAGTGTGAATTTGCAAGGGTGCAAGAGGCAGCCCGAAAAGACATTGAAAGTGCATGCGGTGTTTTGCAATCGAGGTTTGCTATTGTCCGTGGTCCTGCTCGTTTTTGGGATAAGAAAACCTTAAAAAATATCATGACATGATGTGTTATCCTGCACAATATTATTCTTGAAGATGAGAAAGAAAAGAACTTGGAATTCTTCTATGACAATGTGGGTAGCCGTGTCAAACCAGCTAGAGACCCTAATCGCATTAGAGCTTTTCTTCAGACATATAAGGAGATTGAAAATGCAAACACACACTTTCAACTTCACGAGGATCTCATTGAGCACCATTGACAAAGGGCTGGACAGTGATTAATTTTTGTATTCATTTGTATTTGTATTCATGACAAGTTTTGTATTGCATTATTTAATTTTGCTACGGTGATTTGAATAATTATTTGTAATGTGAATGATTATTGTATTATGTTTGATTTGAATAATTTAGTTTGCTTTTGATTGTTGTATTGGATTTGATATTTGCGGGCCGATGAGATGCGAGATGCAGCGCCACAAAGAGGAGACCCCGTAAAGCCGACCCGTAAAAAAGCATATTCCACGAATATACTTTTATACGGATCCGTTTGAAGGGTCTGCATCTGTGGCCGTCTGCGTCGGCCTGCAAAGGTCATTTTGTGCAAACTGTAAATGCGTTTTGCAGGCCGGCGGGGTGCGGGGTCTGCTAGAGTTGCTCTCAGCTTCAGTGAGCAATACCATAGACGACTATGAAACTGTGGCAGCAGACCATCAGTCTCTTTGAAAAAACAGAGTTCCGACATTACATCTGAATTTCACACATGATTCGGCTATATCTGACATGTAACCGGGCATTTTGAGTTTGCAACTTGTGTACACGACTATAGCACTGGCACTGCTCAATCTCAAGAACCTACGGGCTCACGCGACCCATGGAATATTTCCTGGCGGTCAAGACGGAAGCATGGAGCTGCTGATGCGGCGATGTCCCGAGAGGCGAGACCGCCGACCACCGCCGGACAAATACCGCAAACGTCCAGAGCCCGATGGCACCTCGCCGTCCCCCTGGTCTTCTGTACTGCTCCGCTTGTCTTCCAGAACCAGCCCGGCCCCGACGGACACCACCGACGAGTCCATGGAAGCTACGCGGCGAAAATTCTCGGTCCTCCTGCGCTGTGGCTCCGGCGACCTCGACCGGCAGCGCCGATCGATCTGTACGCGCAGCTCTTGCTGCTCGTTCTGCCCTTGAGCCGGGACCGGCTGCTCCTGGCTCAAGGTTTCAGAAACTTGCTGAGCGTCGGCAGGTGGCTCCGAACCGCCGGTGGCCGCCGAGTCCAAGACGACGACGTCGGCGCGGCAGAGCGGGCAGTTGACGTGGGCGCGGAGCCAGGTGCCGATGCAGGGGACGTGGAACGCGTGGCCGCACTTGGGGAGCAGCCGGAGGAGCTCGCCGTCCAGGAACTCGCCGAGGCAGACGGAGCAGTCGGCGGCGCCGCCCAGCGTCCCCGCGCCGACGCGGTACCGCGTGAGCGCGATGGACTCGATCGCCGCCTCGTCGAGCCCCACGGTGCGGATGTGCCACGCGTGGTGCACGACCTCTTCATCCTCTGGATCCGGAGCTGCGCCTCCTTCGACGTCGGTCGCGGTCGCGGCGCCAGCCATCTCGGGGGCGGGGCCGTCGCCTTGGGCGGCGGGGTTGGCAGCCCCGGCGGCGAGAAGGGACTGCTGCCGGCGCTGGCGCCTCCTGCGACGGATGAAGCAGTAGATGGACAGGGACACGAGAGACAGGAAGACGAGGACGAACGCGGTGACCACGAGCGGGGTGACCAGGTGCCGGTTGCCATCGGAGGATGGAGGAGAGGGGCAGTCGTCGTCGTCGTCGCTGCCGTGGCAGCTGCCTGGTTTCGGCAGGTCCGGCGACATCGGGGCGGAAGGGACGTGGCCGGGACGCGGTACGGGGGGGCGGGTAGTGAGCGAGAGCGACCAAGGGAGGTTTCTTGCGCTTGTCTGCTAGGTGTAGAGCAAGACGCGTTTTGGGAAGCAGAGAAAAACGAGGCGCGAGGCCGTAAACTGGTAAAAAAGGAACGTTGCGTGGACAAGACTAACTGGGCGGTGGTGTCAATCGTCGCGGTGCGCGTGGAAAAACTCGGACGCGGTGGGCGTCACCGGCGCCCGACGTCAACTGCCGTCCATGGTGATGTACTGACCAAATCGCCGGCGAGGATGTGGCTGCGAGGCGATGGGTCCTTGTTTTTTAGCCGATGGAGGCACCGGGGTAAAGCGCCCGTCAATCGTTAGCAGTTATTTCTCGCAAGCATCGGCTGTCACGGAAAAGTATGGTATCCTAAGGCTGTGTTTGGTTGAGCTGCAGATTCTGAAAAAGCTGCTGTGGAAAAACTGTTGTGAAAAAACTGATGTAAAAAAGCTGGAAGCTGAAAAGTTGGGGTACCCTCAGCTTTGAAATTTACACTAGGGCGGGGCCGGTCCTGAGATTTTGGGGGCCCGGGGCGAGACTAGAACTCGGGGCCCTTAACATGTCTGCCATAACAATAAAAATAAATATACGTATATATGAAATATTTACCGGTAACACTTAAAATCCATCTAAAATTAGTATGCATATCAAATAATTTATACATATTATCTTAAAATTTTCTTCTAACAATCCTCGATGCAAAGTCAATTATGATGGGGTCGATGTCAATATTATCCAATAATTTCTTCTTGATGCATATCAATTGTTGCTGAATCATTTAACCTCTCTGAACCATTGTTTACCTCAAATAGTTCTTCAACAATTTCAACTTTGGAAGCTAGTCACGGGCATAGTAAATAAGATGTGATAAGGAATGAAGATATTAGGGTAACAATCAACTTCTTGGACATGCTCAAAAATCTCCATAGCTCACATTACACTATCTGGCAAAGTTAATTTTATAGTCTTCAATTCAAGAATAAGATCACATACCTCAACATCTCATGAACCATCAAGAGAGAAAGTTTCTGGAAATTTTGTGCATCACTTTTCAAGTTCAATATCATGTGACTTCATGGTCCGCCCGAGCACATATAATCCGAATATATATCTTTAATCACCATGAGTTCTTTAAATCTACCTTTCAAAGAAGTGATCGCCATATCAACAAAACAAAAGAAGAAATACTTAACTTCCCCCGCAAAATAAGAGAAATATTTAACTTGAAAAGCCTTCTCAGCTTCTAGGATTTCTTCTTGATAATCACTTTCGCCATACATATTTCCGCACTGTGATTGTACATGTCATCCACAACTTTCTTCCTTCTCCTTTTATCACTACCAGATGGACACTTCCTCCCGAATGGCATGATAAGACACAATGTTGAAAATAAATATTAGAAAATACATCAATTGACAATTGTCGAACGGTCCGATGTGCCGGCTGGTCATCTAGGAGACTAGGAAGTAGGAACTGCGGTATGAAATATAAGATATGAGATATACTTTAGGAGATAGGATTTTCAGCACCCGGGTGCCTCTATACCCTCTATGCTCACCCAGAGGGTCGAATTGTTGATGGACAGAGAGCAACGTGATGCTGCGCTGGCCGCCGGGGAAATGAAATCGGTGGACGACCTGACTGAATTAGAAAGGAAAAATCGATTTAGGGGAAATGGAAAAGGAGCGCCATACGCACAGTCGCAATTAGCCAAGAGGCAAGAGACAACCATCGGCGGGCGCTGGCAAATTGGAAAGCGCTGCATGAATGCGTGCGTGATGCAACGGAAGGGGATCAATCAATTCCTTCTTTTGCGGGGTGCACGTACTAACCTAAGGAAAGAATCGGAACTTCCTTCTTTTTCTACGTGCATGTACAAATGAACGAATGGATGGCTCATCCTCCGTGACTCGCTGCGTGCGAACGTTCCGTTGGGCCATAGGCCATAGCCTGCGTGTAACCGGGGGAGGGCCCCCTCGAATTGGGGGGGGGGGGGGGGGGCCCCCCCCCCCCCCCCCCCCCCCCCTGCCCCTCCCCAGGGCCGGCCCTGCACTAGGGAGAAGCTACAGATTTTCAAAAGCTGCTTTGAACATTTACCCCTTTGTTTAGCTTTTGGCTTTTCAAAGCAGAAGTTGGTAAAAAAAGCTGAACCAAACGCATCGTAACTTTGCTTCCGCCTCCCTGAGAGGTGATTTTTAGGACCATGGTTCACCCGAACCTATGGTCCATGTCGTAGGATGTAATACCCCCCACTTGTGGATCTGTCTTGTTTTGAATTCAAAATTCTGTGTTAAGCCCTAACTAGTCAAAGCACGGTTAACCCTGGTGCTTATAAGGACCCTCTAGGCCTGCGTGGGAAGTAGTTCTATTTCATGGGCTGGCACATGTATCTAGGCACTGTAGCACTTTTTGCACACGTCTCTACGAGCATAATTTGAATTCACTTGGACTATTAAAAAATATCAGGCCAAAAGAACCTTCACAAACTCGTTTCGTAGTAAAACTTCTGTACAAATTATACAACATATTCATTGATGTTTGTGAGAATCTGTACTGATGTCATGTCGCAAACGCTAATTCTCTAACAGTTTTTTGTTTGGTTTTGCCTGCATGATCAGTAGGCCATCAACCTATATAGGGAAAAGACAAAAAAAGAGAAAAGGTTAAACGTGACATATCATGTAGTGCAGTATTTAAGGGATGGGAGTTGTAGATATATCAGCGACTACAAACAATTATCTTTAAAGCTTGTGACAAGCCGATGTGTTTTAAAAATGTCCAGATCAAAATGAGATGCCCTTGCTGTGAATCAGTTGTGCGTGATTCTTTGAGCCTACTCAATGCATACCTTGGGGAGAGAGCTGATGCACAAAACGATGCAATAAATAATGATAAACAGTGTTTGTATATATGTAATAATATTTTTTACTACCTATGATGTAAGCATCAAGTAGGTTTATTTTATCAATGTAGTGCTTCCAATCTTCACTAAACTATTGGCGCCATGCATATCTGTTTGCCATCTTGCGTAAACTATTCCTGCCATGCACATATCTCGAAAAATGTTGTCTGAAGATCAATGGCGTGGAGCGTAGGTTCGGGTGAACCATGGTCCCATACAACATTCTTGCCGCCTCCCTTCATAAAGAACGCCCTCTACAACTGATTTTACATGGTATCCATTATATATAAGTTAAGTTAGGGGAGGTTCACATGTGAGCTGGTTTTGCAAAAACCTGCCCCTAAATTCAGGTTCCTGTTTTGCTCTTTGTCTCTAACTCAGGCGGTCGCGTGGCGGACTCTGGCGGCGGCTGTGACGACCAAAGGTGGTCGACGCTGGTAGTCGAGTGAGCGACGACGAGGATGGTGGCGATGCGGTTGTGATCGATGGCGATGGTGGCGGCACGGTGGTCATCTGACATGGCAATTACTCTCTTCGTCTTTAAAAGAGTGTACTTACAACTTTGTTGGAAAGTCAATTTTTTATGTTCGGCCATATTTTTTACAATAATACACCAACATTTATAACATCAAATTAGTAGCATATACCTATTTGGTTTCATAAAAATTGATATATTTTTGCACATACTTGGAAGTACACTCTTTAAAACGAAGAGAGTATACTAGAAGCTTTAGGGAAGAACCGGAATTGGGCTGATTATACGTTTTTTTTATTTTTTGCTTTTATCGGGACTATTGGAACACTTTTTTGGCCCAACTCCTCCTAAACCAAAAATATTTACGGGCAAGGGAAACTGTTGGAGATTCTCTAAGGGCATGCATGGTTTTGGGAACTTTCTAGAAGGTTCATGAACTATGTTTTTAGTCGGTTGTTTTCTTTGTTGGTTTTCTTTTTATTTTTTATTTTCTTCTCTTTTTCTCAAAAATTCACAAAAAAATTACAAAACCTATTTGTATTTTCCAACAAATGCTTGCAAATTTTAAAAAATTTTCTGACTTTTACAAATTGTATGCCTTTTAAATTAATGTTCAACATTTTTTTAAATGTGAAGAATTTATAAAAAGTGCACGCATTAAGAAATAAATATTGAAATTTCCAAATTTGTTCGTGCTTTAGGAAAATATTTAGATAAAATGAAAAAATGATTGTGTTTCTCTGAAACTGTTCAAAATTTCCAATTTTGTTTGCTTTTCAGATTTTGTTTTAAAATAAATTTTTTAAACGTGTCTCCAATAAAGTTCAAAATAATTCGAAATACGTTTGTGTTCTGAATTTTTTCAGAAATTCTAAAACAGTCACATTAAAAAACAAAAATGTGCATGCTTTTAAAAAAATAAAAATATTCGTGTTTTTTGAATTGGAATAGTGATTTTTGTTCAAAATTTCAAAAATTAATAATTGTTCACACTTTTAATTCTTTGTTCCTTTTTAAAAAAAAATGTCCAGGTTCTGTCACTACATTACCCAGTTTGCTACAGTAACACTATGCGGCAAAACCCTTCTATCCACAGTATCGGTTCAACTTGCTACAACTACGTTGCCTGGGGGGTCGTCGAGCAGAAGGGGAGGGGATGACCTCGATTCTGATTTTGATTGGCTTGCGATTCATCTAGAATGTAATGTCATCTTCTTCACTGCTGGGGCTGAGAAAATGTTCATGTGGTATAATATGGATAATCAGCGATCCGATCATATCCGCCTTCTTGGAATTGGAGATGGCCAGTCACCATATCTGGCATATGCCCTGCTGTACTCAGAGTTACAATCTTTGCACATGGGACATCAATAACGGATTGCTGGTGCCTTTACATGAGTGCTATCTTTGATAGGACATGCTATGGATCAACTGGCTAGGTATGTCTGCTTCATTTTGGTTCTCAGCTTTTCTAAGTGGAGTGCTCTGATGTTTACATGCTTTTAAGTTTGTAACATTGGTGGTTGAGTACTTAGGCAACTTGGGTTATCTCTCTTAGATCAGTTATATTCACAGTTCCACTGAACTTTCTGTAGTATGTACTTAAAATCTGTATAAGAATGGTTCTGGAATCTGGACACTGCTATCTCTGCGTGTTCGGCTTGTTTCGTGCATTGTTTGAGTGAAGGTACTGTGACCATTTAATAAAACACAGGATCAATGCCATGCAGCTTAAACTTGTACCTTGAGATTGCAGTTTAGGGAAATCTAAGCATCTTATTGACAGTTGACAGATAGCTAGCAAACTATCCATTTTCACTGACGGTATAACATGTGAAATCATTTCCTTCAGCTAGCTGGATAGGTGTTTTCTGATGGCAAAATACAACGGGTGAAAGTCTCAGCATCTTATTGACAGTTGACGGATAGCTAGCAAACTATCCATTTTCACTGACTGTATAACATGTGAAATCATTTCCTTCAGCTAGCTGGATAGGTGTTTTCTGATGGCAAAATACTTCGGGTGAATAGAATGTCACTTTGATTCTAATTACTCATGGCATGTCACTTTGATTCTAATTACTCATGGCATGCTGTAAACAGGAATGTTGTTAGCAGAACATTGCCAAGGTTGCTTTGATCATAATATTCTTTCTTCTGTTAGAAGACCCCGTTTTTTCTGAACACAACATTGCTCCAAAGGGCTTGGAAAACATCTGCTTGCTTGTGGATTTTGTTCAGTTAGGTAGGTTTAGGGAGTCTGATATAAGCGATGCTGGGGAGGCCACCGTTGAAATACAAACTTGCAAAATGCACACGATGACAGGATTAGGATACACAACACAATGCAACCTTTTAGCCCTCTGTATTGTCCAGTTTACCTCAGTATAAAACAGAACTTGCATATGACTGCATAAAGATCAGTGCCTGAGACTGAGATAGCCCCCCTTACAAATCATCGACTGCTTAACTTGTACTAGTTTGATATTATGTTGTTTCGTTTCATCTGAGTTTGCAACTCCTGAAAAACAAATCATAGTGTAATCTAGTATTTATCTAGCACGAAAGCTTGCAAATCTTGGATGGTATTTCAGTTTCATCCGTGTGGCTGTTGCGGCTGTCGTGTTCTTTGGCTTCCGGTTGAGGTCTTTGTCGTCTGGGACTGGGCAAGTCCAGGTTCTGGAGTACATGTCCAGTTCCTCCTTCCAGATTTCGAAACGCCGAAGTCGCCATCCATCACCGAACGCTAATTTTCTGTAATGTTGCTGCTACGTTTAACATTGGATTTTGAAATGCATCCTCGTCAGAAGTAAAAAGGAGTGTGGCGATATAACATTAAGCTTAGCATTGACTTCTGATACACATTCAACAATGGAATATGGTTTAAGAATATTTCTGTATGCATGTCTGCAAAAACAGATTCGGTTCTTTCGAGCCGGCATCTGCACCCCCGAGACTGTGGAGTGATCGGGTGGAGTCTGATGAGGTGTTCGAGCACTCGCTTCCGGTTCTGGAGCTTGAGGAGCCAGTGATTCCTCTTCTTGGGGAGTCGTCGATCTCGGTCAGGGCTGAGGCGGAGGAGGTCGTTCTTGCAGGAGAGGGTCTGAAGCTGGTGACTTCGGATTCCTCCCCTCCGGTCGCGATTTCGCAGGTGCAGCCGATGGTGCCGGCTGCTGATGGGGGCGTGGGGCAGGTGGCCTCGGTGCCCTCATCAGGGCCTGCGGTGGGTGAGCTACCGATGGTGCAGATTGATTCTTTGGGAGGGAGGCCGAGACTGCTAGATCCGGCACCTTCCTCCTTTTTTACCGGGCCGGCGACGCTGGCACTGGAGTCGCTTCTCGGAGAGTACTCGTGGCAGGTGGCCTCGGAGTCCTCTTCTCTTGTGGAGCCCAGAGGGGCTTGCTCGCCGACGCCACCGGTGCCGCCAGTTGGCCCTTGGGCCGGGGTGGATGGGGAGCTCGGGCAGGAGGCCCTGGCTCCACCTTCCCCCGGCTTGGGGCACTCCAGTAGAGCTGCTCGGGAGGAGGTGATTGCTTTCGGTGGTATTCCGGATCCGGTCTCTGAGGGGCGACGGTTGAGTAGCCGTCTCCAGGACCATCCGGAAGTGGACGACATTAAGCAGCGGTGCGCTATGAGGGCGGCCAAGCTTCGTGACGTGGAGGTCACTACTGGTATGTCGATCAATACCTCTAATTCTATTTTGCATTTTTCAAATGATGAGATTATAAACAATGCAAATAAGATAGGAATTTCACTAGGTAGTAATGATAGTGAAATTTCAAACTCGGTTAATGATATGCTGGATTTAGAGGCCGAACGGGCGCTTGAGGTGATTCGTAACTTAGCTGCGGTTAAACCAATGAATAACTCCGAGATTGATGCTTTGGGGGTCAGGGTGCTCAATAACTTTTGTGCGGATCTTGCTCATCCGTCTCCTGAACCTGAGGAGGAGGATGAGTGAGTGGACTTTGTAGAGGTGCGCGCCTTTGAGACTGGTTGTGAGGACCAGCTGGAGAGTTTCAATATTCCTAAACGCAAATGGAAGCGAAAGATCTACCCAGACTCCGCAGTGCGTAGGAGCGCGCGGATAAGAACGGCTAAAAAATTCCATGACGAGATATGAAAGGAATCTTTTAAAATAGTAGAGGTTTGAAAGACTTGGCTAAAAGAAGGTTTCTTGCTGAGGCTTCTTTTGAGCATAGGTTGGACTTTATCGCTTTATCGGAAACTGGTAGAGCCGACTTTTTGCCTCAATTTCTCAATACGCTTTCGGGAGGTATTGATTTTGATTGGCATTGTCTACCGCCGCGAGGAAGATCGGGTGGAATTTTACTCGGAGTTAGATGTGATTCGTTAGAAGTCCGAAGCATGGTCATGGGGGATTTCGCTGTTAAGTTTAGGGTGAGGTCGAAGACCGATGGGTTTAACTGGGCTTTGGTGGCGGTATATGGTGCCGCACAGCCCGAGCTTAAACCAGATTTTTTGGCTGATCTGGTTAGGATTTGCGGTTCTGAACAACTTCCTATCCTGGTGGGGGGTGATTTTAATATCATCAGAAGGCGTGATGAGAAGAATAATGATAATTTTGACGGCAGATTGTCGTTCATGTTTAACACAATCATTGAAAGCCTGGATCTGCGTGAGATAGAGCTTTTGGGAAGGAAGTTTACCTAGGCTAACGCCTTGCCAAATCCGACGTTCGAAAAGCTGGACCGGGTTCTGGTTAGCGTCGAATGGGAACAGAAATTCCCATGTGTAACAGTCCAGGCACTTTCTCGTGGTATTTCTGATCACACGCCGTTATTCCTTGACTCTGGGGAGGCCACCCATGTGGAAAATAAGAATGTTTTCTCTTTCGAGCTTGCGTGGTTTGAGAGAGAAGGTTTCTTAGATCTCGTAGCAAGAGAATGGGCTAAGGATGCAGGAGGTAGAACTGCACTTGAGCGCTGGCAGAATAAAATTAGGCACTTGAGAAGTTTCCTACGTGGGTGGGCTAAGCATCTTAGTGGGGTCTATAAGATTGAGAAGGAACAACTCCTTACGCTTATTCAGTCCCTTGATGTAAAAGCCGAGACCATGATCCTGCCAGCCTCGGAGCTTCATGCCAAGATCGACGCGGAAATGAGGCTGAAAGAGCTCCTTCGTGAGGAAGAATTAAAGTGGGCGCTTCGGGCTAAGGTCCGAAGGGTCGTCCAGGGGGACGCGAACACACAATTTTTTTTTTCACATGATCGCCAATGGTAAGCATAGAAAGAAAAGGATCTTTCAGCTTGAACAAGATGAGGGAACGATTCTTGGTCAAGAAAACTTAAAGCTTTATATTGCTGAGTATTACAAGCAGCTGTTTGGGCCTCCAGAGGATAACTGTGTGTCGCTGGATGAGTCTAGGATTGAGAATGTGCCTCAACTGACGGCTGTTGAGAATGATATTTTAGTTGCTCCTTTTTCTAAGAAAGAGGTGTACGACGCCATTTCCTAGATGAAGAATAATAAGGCTCCTGGCCCGGATGGTTTCCCGGCAGAGTTCTACAAGAAGTGTTGGCACATTATTAAAGGAGATCTATTGCCTTTGTTCAATGATCTATTCTCTGGCCAGCTTCACCTTTTTCAGCTGAATTTTGGAACGATAACACTTCTTCCCAAGAAGACAGAGGCAGTGTGGATTGAGCAATTCCGGCCAATCTGTCTTCTTAATGTTAGTTTCAAAAAATTTACCAAGGTCGGGACGAATAGGCTCACACAGATTGCGCATACTGTGGTGTAGCCTACTCAAACTGCTTTCATGACGGACAGGAACATTCTTGAAGGGGTGGTGGTACTGCATGAAACGCTCCATGAGATTCACACGAAAAAACTGGATGGAGTGGTTTTTAAGGTGGATTTCGAGAAAGCGTATGATAAAGTCAAATGGCCTTTCCTTCAACAGGCATTACGCATGAAGGGTTTTGATGAAGCTTGGCGACGCCAAGTAGAATCCTTCACGCAAAAAGGGAGTGTTGGAATTAAAGTGAATGATGATATAGGTCATTATTTCCAGACACACAAGGGCCTCAGACAAGGTGATCCAATGTCTCCTATTCTGTTCAACATTGTCGTTGATATGTTGGCAATCTTGATAGGTCGGGCAAAGGAGGCCGGACAAGTAGGTGGCTTGGTGCCTCATCTAGTTGATGGTGGTGTGTCCATCCTACAGTACGCCGATGATACAATCATCTTTATGGAGCACGACTTGGCTAAGGCGAGAAATATGAAGCTGGTACTGTGCCTTTTCGAGCAATTGACCGGTCTGAAGATTAACTTCCATAAAAGTGAGTTGTTCTGTTTTGGTAGAGCCAAAGAGGAACAAGATGCATACAAGCAACTGTTTGGTTGCGAATTGGGGGCTCTACCGTTCACTTATCTAGGTATCCCCATTCACCATCGTAAGTTGACTAACAGCGAATGGAAGTGTATCGAGGATCGGTTTGAGAAGAAACTGAGCTGCTGGAAGGGCAAACTCATGTCGTATGGAGGCCGATTGATTCTCATTAATTCGGTGCTCACGAGTATGCCTATGTTTCTTTTGGAGTACTAGTTGGAGTTAGGAAAAGGCTGGACTTCTATCGGTCATGTTTCTTCTGGCAGAGTGATGAACTTAAGAGAAAGTATTGTTTAGCCAAATGGGATGTCATCTGCCGACCAAAAGACCAAGGGGGTCTTGGGGTTGAGAACCTTGAAGTCAAGAACAGATGCCTTCTCAGTAAGTGACTATATAAGTTATCTGCCGAGACTGAGGCAACTTGGGCGCAGATTCTTCATAACAATTATCAGTACTCTAAGACCTTGTCGCAGGTGACAGTTAGACCAACTGATTTGCCTTTCTGGAAGGGGCTAATGAGGGTCAATGCTACCTTCTTTAATAGAACAAAGTTTATTGTCGGTGATGGCAATAACACTCGATTCTAGGAGGATACTTGGCTTGGTGATACGCCGCTGGCTCTTTAGTATCCGTCGCTATATCGCATTGTGCAGCAACGTGATGCTCTGGTTGCAACGAGTTTGCAATCCGCTCCCCTTAATATTCACTTTAGGAGGGTGCTTGCTGGGGACCGGTGGGAGGCTTGGATTCATCTGGTGAATAGACTGATGGAGGTTCAGCTTACTCATCAGCCTGATCAGTTGTGTTGGAAGCTTACTAGATCTGGGGAATTCACAGTCAAGTCGATGTACATTGATGTCATCAACTCTAGTGTTATTCCTAGTTCAAAACATGTTTGAAAAGTTAAGGTTCTTCTGAAAATCAAAGTGTTTATGTGGTTTGTACATAAACAAGTCGTTCTAACAAAAGATAATTTGATTAAGCCCAACTGGACAGGTTCTACTAGGTGTAGTTTCTGTGATCGGGATGAAACTATCCATCATCTTTTCTTTGATTGCCCGTTGGCGAGAGTGTTGTGGCGCTCGGTGCAAATTGCCTTTAACATTACTCCTCCGAATCCGGTCAGGTCGTTATTTGGAACGTGGCTTGTTGGTATAGAGGCCGAAACAACTAGACAAATTCGAGTAGGAGCATGTGCGTTGTTATGGGCAATTTGGAACTGCAGAAATGACTTGGCTTTTAACAGAACAACAACTATTCATTTTTTGCAGGTTTTATTCCGGGCTACTGCGCTAATCCGTATGTGGTCCTTACTCACTTCGACGGAGGCCAGAGAGCGTTTGGTTACTGGATCTGTCCGGTGAGAGATGATAGTGCGGGATATCTTCAACCGGTTTGGATGACGGTCATGTAATAGGATAGACGATTAGTTTACCTATCTATCTATCTATCTTATGCCAGCCGGTTGTGGCTTTTGGGCATTTTTTTGTTTTTCTAGCTCTTTGTGAGCCAGCCTACTTTTTTGCAGCAGATTGCAAGACCTTGTTGAACTACTTTATTTATTTATAATTGTGGCCGTATGCATAGCTCTGATGCAGAGACCCGGAAGTCCCCCTTTTCGAGAAAAAAAATGTCTGCAAAAACACAAAGCCTACAAGTTATTATATACTGTATGTGTTTGGTAGAAAGTAAATAGAAAGGAAAATCATTTTGGATCACATAAATGGACAAGCCATGACGTGTCAGAAAGGTGTGGTAGTCAGTCAACATTAGTTTGATGTTTGCTTCTTGAACGAAAGAGGCGTGTCGCCGTTGTTGAAACCAAAATCTCTGAACTAATCAAGTAGTAGCAGCTTGCAGTTCCCTTTCAGTGTCAAAACCCAAGAAAATCAACAATAGCTAGTATTACAAATTAACCACACACTGATGATCATATCCGTATACATCTCATCACTACTTAAGAAAAAATAGCCTAGCTCCAAAACGGCAATCGATGTCCACTCTTCCTCGAGCCATATTTTCATGAACTGCACCTTGATTAATAAGCATATAAAAACTTCTCAGACACTCTGAGACCAGATGTTATTTTGTCTTTTCTTGATGCCCTTTGTATGTACGAACTAGGACATGATCCATAGCTAGCTAGCTCTATCACTGTAGGTACAATCTCTTATAGATTTATATTTTTTTAGATTTTCATATGTATTGATGTGATTTTAAAAGTGATTTTAGATTATTTATTTTAACTAAAATGTGACCTGAGAAATCGGAGGAAGAAAATGGAGAGCCTGAGAGCATATCGTTGATGGGCCATGATTAATGGGCTGCTAGGCTGAATGCCAGGTCAAAAGGCTTTAGTTACCAGTGCATACACAGGCCCATGCGCACGAGGAGCTACGCCCGCCATTCTGAACTACGCCCGCCACACGAGGAGCCATGGGCACAGCGAACTATTCTTTCGCCTTTTACTAAAGAATACCATGTGCACGCGACACATGTGTAGCATACTCTAATTTTTAAAGGTCCCCGACAAATCAAAATTTAACCTTTTGGAAATTTCATTGCGTTGAAAGCATTGAATAACTGTCACTGTTTTTAATGCAGGAAGCTTCTTGCTGTGAAATGTTCTGTACTCTACTAGTAATTTGTACGTGCTTTGCACGTCAGCTGATTACGTATAAGCATCATACTAAATTAGTGTAAAAAAATTAAAGCACACATATTATGGTAATTTTTTCATTGAGGCTTCAAATGGAGATATCCAATACGCATTTGTGGAATCATTTTTAGGCTTTGCAAGGCCGCATAACAACTATTCCCCTAGAAAACATAGTACAATGATTTTCTTTATATGAAACATTAGATAGAATCTTTGCCCTTTTATATATAAAAAAATTAGGAAGTCATTCAATTTACTGGACTCATACTTTTTTTTGAGAAAAATGAACTGAAAAGAAGAAAATAAAAGGAGTCAAAACGTACTCTTTCATAGGTTATTTGCACATTTTTTTCTCATTCTAGTTATCCTAGGTACCTTACTACTTGTTTCAAATAAAAAAATGGAAAAGTTTACCATGCATACAACATTGCAATGCCAGGTTCGCATGCTAGTCTCTCGTGAAGGGCCACTGGATGCATGTAGCCGTTGCATGCCTGTAGCCAGGTAGGAATAAAATAATTTAGAGGAGCAAGTGTGTAGTCCAGGCAAGTGGAAAGATCTAGAGCATGGCCAGATGGTGGGTCACACAGCGAATCCTAGGAATAGCAGTCATAGGTTTGAAGCAGCCACTGTTCATGCGAATCCCACTGCTCCCAACCGTTAGATTGAGGGTATCAACAATCAGGATTGATGTTCTAGATCCATTCAAAACTCGTACACTATATAGTGGTATAGATAAAGAAAACCATGAACGCTTGTTGTTGCCTTTGTTGAAATAGGAAAATCTAGGCCAATCAATTACTAGCTTGCATTTCATGTGTCATTGGTTGTCAACCCAAGATCATTGGGCTTGTGTTACCATCGCTCATCTGTTAACTTCCATAAAAGCACGCCTGATACATAGCAAAATGTAGCCCTTCAATTTGTCTAATTTACATAACTTGCATAAAGATTACTGCCCAAGAGATTGTTGGTTACTCAAACGACTGTAGTCTGAATTTTATGTTGCTTCATGTGAGCTGCAGATCCTAAATAACAACCATTTGTATTACATTTTTTATGAAAGCCTGTTACGAGAGTATTACATTTTGATATAGCGCAATGCAAGTTTGCAGATCTCCAGTGACATTTCAGCTTCATCCCACATCGCCGTCATGTCCTTTGGCTTCCTATCGAGGAGTCCCCGTCGTTGTTATTGGGCAAGTCCAAGTTCTGGATGGACGACGACATGCTCCTCCACGGTTGGAAGAAGACGGTACATATATATGTGGCAGGCAAGGCAGCCACATCCTTACACATGTGCACATGTCCCTTTCCTCTTTCCAGATTTTATAAACGCGGATGTCGCGTTCCACGGCCGAACGTGAATTTTCTGTAACGTTGCAACATTTAACCTTGACTTGTCAAACTTATCCTCGAAGTTAATTAAAGAAAAAAAAGCGTAGGAAGCTAACATGAAGCTCAGTGCTAATTTCTTGTATGCACGTGTGCAACAATGGATTAATATTGTGAGGACGTTTCAGCATTGTTTATACAAGATCAACGCCGACAAGTTATCGTATGCGTGTTTAGGTAGACAAAAAAAGGAAGAAAATCACCTCGAATCACATAAATGGGCAGCCATGATGTGGCAACGGGGTGCCGTCGTACACACTGTCAACGATAGCTCGCTCTACACAGATAGATGCTACGTACTTAAATAAAGAGGGGCTTGCTGCCTTTGTTGAAACCAAGTAACATCTCTGGACCAATCAATCAGCTAGCTTGCGTTTCCCTTTCAGCGTATCCCGTTTATATATAGTCAACCCAGGAACATCAACAAAGCTACTAAGCTATTAGAAAGTGATGGTCGTATCCCTACGTATTGCATCAACGCATAGGAATAATTAGCCAAGCCCTAAAGAGGGCTAGTAGTGTAGTGTCCACTTCTCCTCGAGCAGTTTATAGTGAACTTCTTGACTATTATCCAATTAAGAAAATGAACTTGATCATCAAAACCTCCAAGATCCGATCTCATTATGTCTTCCTTGATGCCCTTGGTACGTATATACGATCAAGGTAGGATATGATCCCGGAAAAGAAAATTAGATATGTGTTTCGATCCATAGGTAGGTCGATCTGCTGTTGTAGGTACAACCTGCATATATCATCCAACCGTCGCTATTGAGAATGATAGATCGATATATGTGCAGGCACAGGCAACGGCGAAGTGGGAACAGGTGTGGACGCTCATCTTGTCAAGCTAGCCCTAATTGGTTGGAGAGATGTGCGGTGTGTACTACAAACAGCAACCCTTCTGTGAGCACTTGCAGATCAAGGACGACATGGACGTCCGTACCATTACTTGTTTTTTTCCTTTTGTTTGTTTTTCAAGGCTGCTAGAAAGAATGACACGATGTGTCAGTGTAACCATGTCTAATTAATTTTCTTGCTTGAGTTGGACATGCCAACTTCCATGGAGCTTATTGTGTAAGGCGATCTCAGCACAATAAGTATATAAACAAAGTGTTTTAAAAGAAGTGATTCATGGGAGGTCCACCTGCAGTAAGATTAGAACGTGGAGCAAGCAATTGGACACGGAGAACTCCGCCCACGAGGCCGGTTTGTCTACGGGGAAATCAGTTTTTTGTTTTCATTTTTCTTCTGGTTTCACTCATTTTTCTTCCTGTTTCGCGTTTTGCTTGTGTGCTTTACCACGTTCTGTACTAGCATGTGTACTGGCATACTGCCTGTGCATGTGAATGT
Source organism: Triticum urartu (assembly GCF_003073215.2). Taxonomy (NCBI): domain Eukaryota; kingdom Viridiplantae; phylum Streptophyta; class Magnoliopsida; order Poales; family Poaceae; genus Triticum; species Triticum urartu. Next base: position 653,059,739 of record NC_053028.1, on the reverse strand, counting down.
GTACTTCTGTATCCCTAACTACGCCTAAACTTATATTTGTGTACTCTACAAACCTCTGTCGAGTTATACTCTCTAGAACACTCTTCTGAGTTATCACGTATATATTTAAGTATAATGCGAATAAGGACACAAACAACACCCTGTAGTAAAATAACGAGCATAAATTAATTTCTTAACATGATACATTTGGTTTTCGTAGATTGAGGGTCAAAGTCCATTGTAAAAAGAAGATACTTTTGACATCTCAAACAATTCTTGTATGTATTTTGTAATGTAAAATGTTACAACTACATGCAAAGTAAAGAATTAACAAACATTTGGTGTCATGATTACTTATGAGTAAGTAAACAAGTTCGGTATAAACATTATATTCCATGTGGGACACATATAAAAAAAGGGTACTACTATAATTGGGAAAATATCTAGTGCTACCAAGCTTTAGGTGCTATCATGATACAAGCTTCTGGGCCGTTGGATTCTCATATCTAACGGCTCTCAATAACTTTACAACATTTGAAAAAAAAACTACGAGGAGTTCAAAAATTGCACATAGGTCCAGCATATCCAACAGCTACCGGATGCCGTCCAATCTAAGAATCCGACGGCTCAGATGTCCGTATCACGGTAGCATTTAAACATCAGTAGCACCAATACTCTCCCTACTATAATTAAGAACCATACAAGTAGACCCCCAACGAGTTTCAAAATATTTGTGTATGTGTATGTGCGGTGAGAACATCTAGAAGTACTTCTATTTCCTTTGCATCTGCTCATTCTTAGTTCATCACCGCACTTGCGTCATTGTCGTGACTTCGACGAGACCATTTTTGTTTCCCTAAGCTCCGATCATGAAGAGAACCACCTGCTTTTATTAAGAGATGTGATAATAGTGGAGTCTTCAACACCGAGTCATGTGAGAAGAGGACACTGACATACAATCAATAAAACCATCTTCCTTAGGATTGCACGAGTTTTTGAGCTAAGCATATGAACGAGAACCTAATGTATGATGAAATGCCTCAAACGCTTTATTGAGAAATAGGTCATGAATAATGCTCTCGCAAATGGTGGTGCTTCCATGTTCATTTCTACGTCCATCCTTGTCTATTTTAGGTGATTTAGATTTTAGTATTTCTCATACCAATATTTATGGAAATATGGCAGACACAAACTAAATCAAACTGGGCATTCATATGCAACTAGCTAATTGTCCTTGTGTTGCAATGGGGGCATACAAAGTCTAGTGGTTCAACATACCTCACACATCCATCATATTCTAGATTTTGGTAAGATTTGATTTGATTTGAATATGGGTACCGTAGGCAAGGAATGTTTTCATTTGGTTGAGATTTTGGTAAGATTTGATTTGAATTGGGCAAGGGTAAGGGAAAGAAAGGAAATTTTTGATTTAGTTGAGGTTTTGGTAAGATTTGATTTGATTTGATTGAGTTACTGCAAGACATGGCTTTATAAGAAGAGGCGACGGACGATCGTACAAACATCAAACCTATCATCACAACCGCAGACTTCCCATTAATAGTAAAGATAATATTGACTTATTACTTGGTTGAAATATATGAAATGAGAAGTATCCATTATAAATATGGATTTTCTCTGATGTTGGAATACTACTTAAATGAACGTGTAGATTCATATGCATTTGGTAATAAGGGGGAAATTAGTTCCTAAAGGGTCAACTATTATGCAGTTGTAGACATAGACAATTCATGGAAAACTCGCCAAATCGGTTGTTGTTTGCTAAGTAGGATCAATCTAGTCACAAAATATTGAATTTTATCCTCATGTGGCATACTCACTGTCGGTGTCAAAACCGGCGGATCTCGGGTAGGGGATCCCGAACTGTGCATCTAGGCCGGATGGTAACCGGAGGCAAGGGACATGAAGTTTTACCCAGGTTCGGGCCCTCTCGATGGAGGTAAAACCCTACGTCCTGCTTGATTAATATTGATGATATGGGCAGTACAAGAGTAGATCTACCACGAGATCGAAGAGGCTAAACCCTAGAAGCTAGCCTATGGTATGATTGTTGATGTGTACGTTGTCCTACGGACTAAAACCCTCCGGTTTATATAGACACCGGAGAGGGTTAGGGTTACACAAAGTCGGTTACAATGGTAGGAGATCTTCATATCCGTATCGCCAAGCTTGCCTTCCACGCCAAGGAAAGTCCCTTCCGGACACGGGACGGAGTCTTCAATCTTGTATCTTCATAGTCCAGGAGTCCGGCTGAAGGTATAGTCCGGCTATCCGAACACCCCCTAATCCAGGACTCCCTCACTCACATATCCACATCTTTACAATTTTGCAATTGGATGTCATAGTTAATAATGCACATTAGATATACTTGGCATGACAAGAACTCAATCCATGGAGAACATGTAAAAGGTTAAATAAGGAGTTCTGCTTTGGTCCATTCATGTTAATTTATAGCATAGTTGAACTGCAACTGCAAACTTTATCAATTACATAAGCGATGAATATGGCAAACTTAAAAAAAAATCCACGTCAAGATCAAACATATTGATAGTTATACATATTTTTACTCATGGAGGTGTTAAGACAATGTTCTGGGGTTGACCACCCCTCCTTTTGTCCACTTTTGGGTCAACAAGAATCAACCATGTGACTTTTTTCAGTCGATCCTGACTTTTACCAATCTGTTGTCATGATCGTCGTTGTTAAGGGGGTGTAACGTTGTGTGCTATGTGAGAAAGAGAGGGAGCTAAGACTTTGGTGGAGTCTAGCCATTGCAACAACCCAATGCCAATCAAAAGAACATAGAAAATAGTAAAGTAAAATAACCCGTTGCTAGCCAAGAAATATATTTATTTACATGCTCATCATGGTAATCATTATGGATATGACCTATAGACTACTCTAGAAAACTTGTGGAAGCTCCTAACAAAGTAATCTATTTTTTTCAAATTTATCGGTCCAACTCGGAGAGGATAATAAAAACATACCACTACACTAAGAAATCCAATCTTCTTTCCATTTAAGACTTGGAATAGAGAGTGATTCATTGTGTTTGGAACAAAGCGATTTCGTAGGAACTTCGATAGTTCATGCAGAGTGCTTTCATATTGAGAAGTATTCTTCATCGCATGCTGCTTCACAATCTAATACCATTTAATTGACTTCAAGTAATGTGCGATTTTCATTGTGATGATTCCATGAGCTAATCTTCCGTAGCTAGTACTTCTTCATTTGGGGTTTACACGAAAGGGGAGGTATACTGATTTTCAATATTAAGCAACATATGCTCTCGTTCATCTACTCGTACATGAGTGCATATCAAGCTTCCTCCTAGCAAGGGGTGGGAATGCCTATATGAAATATTTATCATGTCATATTTTCATATAAAAAGACCTTTTTGCTGAAGTGGTGAACATGAGGACATGATTTCACTTACTAGGTAGGAAAGCTAGAACGAATATCCCATAGGTAAGGTGATGTCTCTTTATCTCGAAAGCCTTTTCACAGGCAGGAAAGTTCTTCTTTAATCCCACTCCTTTCATTTAGAATTGTGGGTGCAGTTCAGTAGAAAATATACAAGATGTGTGGACTTGAACTAGTGTTTGTGCATTGGTGGTACACGGCCTAGGTCCAGATACTGGTCTATAGTGTGGGATAATATAAAATTAATAAGACACAAGTTTAATTGTGAAAGATATCTCCTTCGTTTGCAAGGTATATCTCATAAAGATTTCTGTTGGATAGTGATGCAATATATCCATCTTATCATTTATTGATATTATCTCGTAAAAGTAAGCTTTTAAATGCACATAGTAGGTCAGTTTTTCGGCTTCGATGTACATGTATACTTCTAATGTGTGCTTGTGTGAAGTAATGGGTGTGCCTTTAGCGTTAATATGCATTAGTTGTTTTTTGAAGTTATGAACACGCCACCCATGAGTATGTAGGAACATTAGATAGACCAATGTGAACGGGTCTGGATGTCAAGATTTAATGCTTAGACAAGGAGGAACATTGGACAAGACCATTAAATGTGATTAACGGAGAGTATATTACATTAATGTAGTCTTCTACCTCCATGGTCGGATGAAGCATAGTCAATCACGCAATGTGTATCTGTAACATTAAGAATAACACTACTTCTATTTTATTATATGTCACATATATATCGCATGCCATCATCTGCGAGGTTGAAAGAAGTTACATATACAAAATGGGCATATCTGTATATCGGATATAGGTTGTTGCTTGCTACATCAAAGACAGGGTTGCAAAAGGAAAATTACAGGGAAGAAACTTTTTTCAACACAAAAGCAATGGAAGAAGAAACAAAACACTAGACTGTTATATCTCATTCAGAAATTTAACGGGTACTAAGCATTGGCGAATCTAGGATTTTGAAACAGGGTGGTCCATCCTAATTTGTTCTTTGAACTACAACACATGCAGAGAATAGCCTTCTTTGCAACATATTTCCGAAAAAGAGAAGCAGCGTCTATGGTCCTCTTCATTCTTCAACAATTCTACAATGAAAATTACATTTTGCCCATGGATACTTCAAATCAAGCAACCAATATAAGCACAACAAACCCTAATGAGTAATGAATCTAGTGCAATCAGAATTTAAGAAATTAGGGAATGGAAAACCATATGTGGACAAAAATTGAAACATGACTGTTACGGACTGCGCGACTGCTGGCTGGCAGCTGGGCGCAGAGCTTGGACGGTGGCCTACGCGGCTGCGATAGTGTGGTGCCGCTGTTGGGTGGGTGGCTCGTGGCTTTCTGGGCATCCTGGGCATACGGCGACGGCGAGTCGCCAGGGAGGCAGACTACTAGCAACATGTAGAAATTAGGAGGGCGGATGGGAATCAGGGAGGCACGTGAGGCAGCCGGGCTAGATGGGTGTGGATACGCCACTGCTAGTACTAAGTTATTATGTGGACAATGCGTAATAAGCGACATGCTGAAGTTTAACCAGATTTATTTTTAAAAAAATCACATTGCACCAGGGTTTTTTTAAATCCAAAGTCATGATTTGAATTCTCTCCGGTCCTCCAATTTTCAAGAACTTTCACCACTGAACATGGGATGGAATTAGGTTATTAGTTTCTTTTCTTTCAAATACATGGCCGGTCGACAGGGAAACATACCCGAATTTAATCAACCTATTTCTCTGTCAAATATCTCCATAACGGTCGGTACGATTGATGTGCGAGAATCACCACACATTTGCCAATCATTTTTACTACTCTTGGAAATGGACCTCGTGCAGCCAAGTACAAATACACAAATCTGTTCATGCGTGCGTCATGCATACGCGTGACAGCGCGAGGGAGGAGAAGAAAAAAAAAGGAGGTCCTAAGCATTTGGCGCCTTCTCTCTCCAGCCCTCATCTTTTTGTGAAGCCATCCACGTTTTCCCTCCGCCTTAACTGCTTCTCTCCTTCCTCCCTCCGTCTCCCACTCTCCATCTCCTT